>NC_069502.1:517434179-517611679 GCF_027579735.1 Bombina bombina
CAAAAAATAAAAGACCAAAAGCAGCTCCTGGTACAAAAACTACAAGAAAATAATGGGTACAATGAAGAAATTAAAAAAGAAATGCAACACTTCCACAAAGAACAACAACATTTTATCAAGAAGAAAAAGAAGAAACTTGCATGCCTGTCACAAAACAGAATAAAACACCAAATGCAAGAAAACAGAGCTCCAGGTGACAGATCAACTACAACTTCAAATGACCAAACATCCACAGACAATAACAGCACCTCATTCAAAACACAAACTGTCAGCAACCAAGAAAACCACACAGAAATCTCAGGGATTGTGAACCTTTCAAACTACCACCTGTAAGGGCCAGAGATATCAGTACTGTGTAAAGGATTATCATTCTGTCCAAGTACAAATCTAGACAAAATCCAACTGTACTCAGACTTAGAAGAATTCTTCAGGAGATTGCGGCTAAAAGAATTCTTCTATGACAAAGAAAATACCAGCACTATGGAGGACTACAATGGAAGGAAAAAGAGCACAATCTTCACACCTGCACCAGGACGCAACACAAAATTGGACAGCTATATTGAAAGCTTCCAGTTGAGAACTGCATCTCTGCTCAACACACAGCAGAAAAAAATAATGTATAACCTCTCACACTTAGAAAAAAACGCTATAAAAAACTTAAAGGGATATTCCATCCAAAATTGAAAACCACATGGGTGCATTTCGGTATTGAACAGAAGCAATTTTGTAATATACATGTATTAGCAAAAATGCTTCTAATAAAAGCTATAGCGTTTTCAAAAGTGTATATAAGTATGCACAGTGCACCAGCATTTTAAACACAGCACTTGCTCAGAGAGCCTAAGGTGATTGTACCATCTGGTAATGACTCAATATGTTCATTACTGACTTGATACAGCTGTAGTATTTAAAATGCTGGTGCACTGAGAATATCTAGCTATGCTTCACATGCACGTGCAGAATTATTTTTAGCACTAAAACAGTGATAACTTTTACTAGAAGCATTTTTGACAATACATGTATATTGCAAATATGTTTCTATTCAAAGATGTGATAAATCTATGTGCATTTAAATTTTGACTGGAATGTCCCTTTAAGAAATAATGAAAATATTACCATTAAGCCTGCGGACAAGGGAGGAGCAGTGGTGATCATGAATACACAGGACTACATCACAGAGGGAAATAGACAATTATCAGATCAAACTTATTACAAAAAACTGGAAAAGGACCCCACCCAGAAATACACTTTGCAACTTAGAAAACTAATTAAAACATTCCCTAAACACATGCAACATAAACTGGACAAACTGGTGCCCTCTAACCCTAGCATAGGGACATTCTACATGCTCCCAAAAATCCACAAACCAGGGAACCCAGAAAGACCAATAATAACAGGCATGGACACTCTGACTGAGCAAATATCAGGCCTAGTGGAGAATATTCTTAAGCCTTTAGTTATTAACACCACTAGCTTTATAAAAGACACCACTGATTTTCTTAACAAAATCAGCCAGATAGATAACAGTATTGCCAGAGGATACTATACTTGTGACAATGGATGTGGAATCCTGTTCAGCAATATGCCACATAAAGATGGTATTGATGCCTGCTTAAACTTTTTTTCCTCCGACAGCCCTAACCAGACATATAGTGCTTCTACAGTCAGTAAACTTACAGAATTTATACTTACTCACAATTATTTCATCTTCAACCACTCCATCTACCTACAAATCATGGGAACAGCCATGGGCACCAAAATGGCACCACAGTACGCAAACCTCTTCATGGCTGACTTAGAACAGAGATTCCTAGCCACTCACCCTCACAAACCCTTCAAATACTTTCGCTACATAGATGATATTTTCATCATATGGACAGAAGGAGAAAAAAACCTTGAACATTTTCATAAATCATTTAATCTATTTCATGCCTCAATCAAGCTTAAAATTAACTTTTCTAGAGACTGTGTCAGCTTCCTGGATACAGCAATATCCATCACAAATGGCAAACTGCACTCATCTGTATACAGGAAACCAACAGATAGATGCAGCTACCTCCACAGCTCCAGCTCCCACCCCAATCACATTAAAAAATCCATAATCTACAGTCAGGCTACAAGATACCACAGTATTTGCTCAGATACCAAAGAACGTGACAAACACTTCATCACACTGTCCCAATCATTCAGAGAAAAAGGTTACAAAACAAGGATTATAAATAAAAAAATTAACTCTGCCCTCAATACTCCACATGAACATTTACTACAATACAGGGAGAAGAAAAACATATCACGTATCCCACTAGTAGTCAAATACAACCCTGCTGTGGAAGGGATACGAAAAATCATAAAAGACTTACAGCCACTACTCCTAGAGGATCCCACACTCAAAAAATCTTTCCAAAACCCCCAATCCTGGCATACAGACAACCACCTAACCTAAAGCAGAAACTAGTACATAGGAAGCTACCCCTTGAGAAAAAGAACACTCAGAATGGAACCAAGAACCAGATCACAATAATAAATCCTATAACATTAAAGGGGCATATTCATGTATATTTGCAAATGTGGTATACATGATACATTGCACTGCATGTGAAGTGGGATGCTATATTGGAGAAACAAGCCAAAAACTGCACCTTTGGATGAACTTACACAGACACTCAATCAAAAACCACTGTGAAACAAAATACTGCACCCCTGTTGGTCACCATTTCACCCAACCTGACCACTCTATCCAAAACCTCAAAATCAAAATTCTCAGAGGCAACTTCAAAAACACCATGGAAAGAAAAACCTTTGAAATGAAAATGATAATTCACTTCAACTTTTTTAATTCTGGAGTAAATGTGGACTCTGGATTCTTAACACATTATCAAAATGTTTTGTAATGTACTTTCATTTAGTCAATTACATTGTATATTCCACATTATTTATACATAGGTACACAGGTAAGCCTATGTCCACACTTTTGTCTTTTTTTTAACTTTTGTATTCCCGCTGTATAGACAATTTCACATCTTTATAGATATTGATTCAATGTTGATATTTAACTTTATGTCAGTATATGCTATATGTATAGCTATATATTTCCCCTGTCTGTTCTCCTACACTGGACACTGTCTGCCTGTTACCTAAGCCCCCCTCATGATTTTTACGACACCTCCTCCTCTCCCTGCACTTTCTGTCTTCTTACTATTCTGTGTTTTAAAATATAATCTGTAAATTCCATTGAATTGAGTATTGCTTCAGACTTGATAAAGGAAGGAACTCTTCCGAAAGCTTGTCAACTTATAAATGTACTAGTCCTAAAGCCCGTTCACACAGGCCATTTTTTGCAGTACAGTGGTCCCACCCCTTGCGTTCTCTCCCTCCCACTCTCTTTTGCTTTCTCTCTTTCCCCCCTCTCTTTTGCGCTCTCTCTCCCCCTCTCTTTTGAGCTCTCTCTCTCCCCCTTCTCTTTTGCGCTCTCTTTCCCCCCTCTCTTTTGCTCTCTCTCTCTCTCCCCCCCCTCTTTTGCGCTCTCTCTCTATCTCCCCTCTCTCTCTTTCTCTCCCCTCTCTCTCTCTCCCCTCTCTGTCCCCTCTCTCTCTCTCTCTCTCTCTCTCTCTTTCTCTTTCTCTTTCTCTCTCTCTCTCTCCCCCAATATCTGCTCTTATTATTATATACATTTTGGTCAGTTTGGCAGCACTCCACAATATGTGCATTTAAAAACATATGCTTTTATTAGATGTGCTTAACCATTATTTCTTACTGATTTATCACTGGGGAAACTGACCAAAGCCCTTTTGGTTTAAAGCACTCAACCCAGTTCAGGTGTGTTCCAGACACAGATATTTAACTGTGTGCATATACAGCCAGAAAACCTCATCTCATGCAGTCTGGATGAGAGGTATAGTATTGTAATGTTGGAATGTTATTTTGGTATATTAGAATTGTATTGGCTAACTTCATAGTGTTAAGAGGTGTTGAGAAGGAAATGTTTTGCAGCATTGGGAAACAAGTTTGAAGTATGTGTAATAACATGTAGCCAGGAAGCCTCATCCCATGCAGTCTGGATGAGAGATTGGAAATTCTATTTTGATATATTAGAATTGTATTCTTGGGACACCTTGTAAGTGGTGACTGGCTGAGCAGAATATGGCCATATTGTGTGACTAAGATCCCATCTTTATTTAAAAAAATTTAAAAAAAATTATGAAATATTAAGAAGGCAATTTTTGCAGCATTAAGGAAAAAATGGAAAAAAGTTAAAATAAGTGAAATAATTTGTGGTCTCATGTGTCTTGAGGTGCGCCAATACCTGCTCTTATTATTATAGTTTAATCTTATTTTTTTTTTTATTTCACTGGTAAGTTTTTATTTATTTAAGATAGTTATATTGTAATTGTAATTTAAAGTTAGGGAGGTTTTAGGCTTAGGGGTTAATAGTTTAATTTAATTTTTTGCGATGTGGGGGGCCGGTGGTTTAGGGGTTAACAGGATCACCGCTTGGATCAATTTGCACTAGCCCTGCAAACCCTGCTGACTCGCACTGCACATTTGGACCAAAGTGTTCCGCAAGTTATGGCTGCTCCTGTTTCCACTGCTGCACCTATGCCTACCAGGAGCATGTCCGGTTCTGCACCTCTACCTTAGCGATATGGAGGCGATCCTAATCTGTGCAGAGGGTTTTTGAACCAGGTGGGCATTTACTTTGAGATGTTACCTCAGGCGTTTCCCTCTGACAGAGCTAAGGTGGGATTTCTCATTTCGTTACTCTCTGACACAGCTCTTGCCTGGGCTAATCCCTTGTGGGAGACTAATAAACCTGTGATTTCAAATTACCCTGAATTTGTGGCTTCCTTTCGAAGGGTATTTGATGTTCCGGCACGCTCCTCCTCTGCTGCTAAACGACTCATGTCCATTCAGCAAGGTACAAGATCTGTTGCTCAGTATGAACTAAACTTTTGCACACTTACCACTATCCTAAAGCCGCAGGTCACCCAGGCAAGAACCAAATGATTTGGTCTGTCACTCGACAATTCTGGTGGCCAGGTCTTCGTTCTGATGTTGCTGCGTATGTTGCCTCCTGCTCAGTTTGTGCATAGAATAAGACTCCTCGACGTCTTCCTGTGGGTCTTCTTCAACCTATTGCTAATGGTGAGCGTCCTTGGACACATCTTTCCATGGACTTCATTGTCGAGCTCCCTGTTTCCAATGGCAATACTGTTATCCTTATGGTGGTTGACCATTTTTCTAAAATGTCACATTGCATTCCCTTGAAGAAGTTGCCTACCGCTCAGGAGCTTGCTTCAATTTTTGCCCGTGAGGTCTTCCATTTACATGGGTTACCAAAGGAGATAGTGTCGGACTGGGGTAGCCAGTTTGTCTCCAGATTTTGGCGTTCCTTTTGTGCTCAAATGGGGATCCAGCTCTCCTTCTCCTCGGCATATCACCCTCAATCCAATGGGGCTGCTGAACGGTCTAATCAAGCTCTGGAACAGTTCCTCCGTTGCTATGTCTCAGATTACCACAATAATTGGTCTGAACTGTTACCTTGGGCAGAGTTTGCTCTTAATAGTGCTATTAATGCTTCCTCCAAGTTATCCCCGTTCATGGCGAATTATGGGTTTCAACCATCCTTGTTGCCCAATTCATTCATGTCTCAGGGTATTCCGGCTTTGGAGGAGCATCTCCGGCAACTCCGTTCCACGTGGGTGCAGATTCAGGATTGCCTTCATCGTTCTACGCAGCGCCAAAAGTTCCAGGCTGATCGTAGGCGTCTGCCTGCACCTTCCTACCAGGTTGGTGAGAGAGTTTGGCTGTCCTCCAGCAACTTGAACCTTTGTGTGCCTTCCAATAAACTGGCTCCCTGTTAAGTTGGTCCTTTTCGAATACGGGTCAATCCTGTGGCCTACGCTCTTGACCTTCCTCCTGCAATGCGCATCTCCAATGTTTTTCATGTCTCCCTCTTGAAACCATTGGTTTGTAATCGGTTTACCACTGTGTTGCCTCGTCCCCATCCTATCTTTGTTGACAACCATGAGGAGTATGAGGTCAGCAGCATTATTGACTCTCGTATGTCCAGGGGCCGCGTACAGTATTTGGTTCATTGGAGGGGCTACGGTCCAGAGGAGCGTTCATGGGTTGCCTCCTCTGATGTTCATGCTCCCGCCATCCTCCATGCCTTCCATGCCCATTTCCCCAATAATCCTTTTGTCCTCCCACGGGGGAGAGGTCGTTAAAGGGAGGGTACTGTCAGGGTTTTTTCCAGCCTTGTTTGCCATGTGCTGCTGGCAGCCATTTTACTCACCTCTCTTGCTGACTTTGGTGCATTCTGGGAGATGTGCTCACTTCCTGTACTTCCTTTTATGGCCATACTGGTTTACATCATCCACGTGAGACAGGATGCAGTCTCAGAATTGTGATGTCATCACTTATTATTTAAAGGACCTTTGTTCAGTATGCTTTGCCCTTGCGTTGTCTCAGACCTGTTTGTGAGAGCTCCTGTGTATTACCTGGCTGTCTGACGTCCCTCCTGGTTCCTGATCCCTGGCTTGTTCCTGACTCTGCTGTGCTCCTAGTTCCTGATTCCGGCTCGTCTGACTACTCGCTTTGGCTCCTGACTTGGCTTGTCTGACTACCAGCTCTGGTTTTGATTCCTGGCTTGTTATTTGACTTGTGGACTTTTTATTAAATATTCCTGGCACCCTGACATGCATAAATGGACATTAAACTACTTACTTGGAAAGTGTTATTTATTTTGGCTATTTCTTCTGCTAGAATATTTTCTCAGTTATCTGCTCTTTCTTGCGATCCTACTTATGTACGTTTTTCATCAGGATGAGGCTGTTTTACGGACCTCATTTAAAATTTTTGCCTAATGTTGTTATTCAGACAATCAGCCAGATTACGAGTTTGGCGTTATGAGTGAAAAAGCGTTGTTATGCTTCATAACGATGCTTTTTCCCTAACGCCGCTATTACAAATCTTGTCAGAATAGGTGTACCACACACCTTTTTGGCCGTCACGCAACGTCAGTACCGCACTTTTAAAAAGTCCTTTTTCAATGGGACCCCCATAGCGCCGGTATTACGAGTTTTGCTGTGAGGCCAAAAAGTGAGCGGTACAGCCTAAAATGACAAGATCCGTACCGCCATCTAAAGTCAGTAGTTATGAGTTTTATGTTACAAACCTGTACCATAAAACTCATAACTAAAGTGTTAAAAAGTATACTAACACCCATAAACTACCTATTAACCCCTAAACCTTGGCCCTCCTGCATCACAAACACTATAATAAAAATATTAACCCCTAATCTGTCGCTCCGGACATCACCGCCGCTTAAAAAATGTATTAACCCTTATTCCGCTGCTCCCCAACATCGTCGCCACTATAATAAACCTATTAACCCCTAAACCGCCGCCCTCCTGCATCGCAAACACTATTTAAATATTATTAACCACTAATCTGCCGTCCGCCAACACCGCCGCTATAATAAACCTATTAACCACCAAACCGCAAGCCCCCACAACGAAATATACTAAAATAAACTATTAACCCCTAAACCTCTGGCCCCTCATATCGCTACATAAATATATTAACCCCTAAACCTAACCCTAACGTAACCCTAAGCCTAAATCTAACCCTAACCCTAACACCCCCTAACTTAAATATAATTAAAATAAATCTAAATAAAACTTACAATTATTACCTAAATAATTCCTATTTAAAACTAAATACATACTTACATGTAAAATAAAACCTAAGCTATCTACAATATAACTAATAGTTATATTGTAGCTATCTTAGGTTTTATTTTTATTTCACAGGTAAGTTTATATTTATTTTAACTAGGTAGACTAGTTAGTAAATAGTTAAAACTATTTACTAACTACCTAGCTAAAATAAATACAAAGTTACCTGTAAAATAAAACCTAACCTGCCTTACACTAAAACCTAACATTACAATAAAATAAATTAAATTAATAAAATACAATTATCTAAATTTAAAAAAACCCCCACAAAATTACACAAAATAAAAAATGAAATTATCAAAAAACAAACAAATTACTCCTAATCTAATAGCCCTGTCAAAATAAAAAAGCCCACCCAAAATAAAAAAAACCCCTAGCCTACACTAAACTGCCAATGGCCCTTAAAAGGGCCTTTTGCAGGGCATTACCGCAAAGAAATCAGTTCTTTTACCTGTTAAAAAAATTACAAATACCCCCAACAGTAAAAACCACCACCCACCCAACCAAACCCCCCAAAATAAAAACCTATCTAAATAAACTTAAGCTAACCATTGCCCTGAAAAGGGCATTTGGATAGGCATTTAGCTTTTTTACATTGCCCAAACCCTAAGCTAAAAATAAAACCCACACAATAAACCCTTAAAAAAATCTAACACTAACCCCCGGCGATCCACTTACAGTTTTCGAAGACCGGACATCCATCCTCATCCAGGTGGCAGAAGTCTTCATCCAAGCAGGCAGAAGTCCTCATCAAAGTTGGCAGAAGGCTTCATCCAAGCGGGCAGAAGTCTTCATCCAGACGGCATCTTCTATCTTCATCCATCGTGGGTCCATCTTCAAGACATCCGGCGCGGTGCATCCTCTTCTTCCGCTGCTGTAGAATGAAGTATCCCTTTAAGTGACGTCATCCAAGATGGCGTCCCTTACATTCTGATTGGCTGATAGGAAAAATCCTATTGGCTGTTCAATTAGCCAATAGGATTGAGCTCGCATTCTATTAGCTGATTGGAATAGCTTAGGGTTAGGGTTACGTTAGGGTTAGGTTTAGGGGGTTAATATATTTATTTAGTGTTAGTGATGTGGGAGGCCAAAGGTTTGGGGGTTAATAACTTTAGTATAGTGGCGGTGACATTGGGGGCGGCAGATTAGGGGTTAATAAATGTAATGTAGGTGGCGGTGATATCGGGAGCGGCAGAATAGGGGTTATTAGTTTTATTTAGGTGGCGGTGATGTTAGGGGCAGCAGATTAGGGGTTAATAATTGTATGTAGGTGACGGCGATATCGGGGGCGGCAGATTAGGGGTTAATAACTGTAATGTAGGTGGCGGCGATGTTAGGGGCAGCAAATTATTGGTGTTTAGACATGTTTTTTATGTTAGGGTGTTTAAACGTAACTTTTTGTTTCCACATAGACATGAATGGGGCTGCGTTGCGGAGCTTTGGTTTCCTTTATCGCAGTTGTTAGGCTTTTATTTAGCCGACTCTCCCCATTGATGTCTATGGGGAAATCGTGCACGAGCAAGTGAAAACACCGCTTGTATTTCAAAACCTGTAATAGCAGCGCTATAGGGAGGTTAAATACCGCCGCTTTTTGTCAGGGTTTTTTCCCTGCTTTGTTTGCCATGTGCTGCTGGCAGCCATTTTGATTACTTTTTCTTGCTGAACCTGGTGCAGAGTGTGTGATGCTGCTCATTTCCTGCACACCCTCTTATGGCAAGACTGTAGTACATCATCTGTGTAAAACAGGTTGCAGTCTCAGAATTGTGATGTCATCACTTATTATTTAAATGGCCTCTGTTCAGTATGCTTTGCCCTTGCGTTGTCTCAGACCTGTTTGTGAGTTCCTGTTCCTGTGTTTTACCTGGCTGTCTGACGTCCCTCCTGGTTCCTGACTCAGCTCGTCTGACTACTCGCATTGGCTCCTGACTCGGCTCGTCTGACTACCAGCTCTGGCTTTGACTCCTGGCTTGTTATTTGACTTGTGGACGTTTTATTATTTTTTGTTATTAATAAAGGTGTGACTATTTTTGCACTTCTCATCTCAGTCTGATTCCTGGCACCCTGACATTACGCAAGGGCCATGAATCCTGATGGTGCTAATAATACACCTTTACCCATCATTTACAGGTTGGATGAACTGGATCACCGCTTGGATCAATTTGCACTAGCCCTGCAAACCCTGCTGACTCGCACTGCACATTTGGACCACAGTGTCCCACAAGTTTTGGCTGCTCCTGTTTCCGCTGCTGCACCTAGTCCTACCAGGAGCCTGTCCGGTTCTGCACCTCTACCTCAGCGATATGGAGGTGATCCTATTCAGTGAAGTGGGTTTTTGAACCAGGTTGGCATTAACTTTGAGATGTTACCTCAGTCGTTTCCCCCTGACAGAGCTATGGTGGGATTTCTCATCTCGTTACTTTCTGACACAGCTCTTGCCTGGGCTAATCCCATGTGGGAGACTAATAAACCTGTGATTTCAAATTACCCTGAATTTGTGGCTTCCTTTCGAAGGGTATTTGATGTTCCGGCTCGCTCCTCCTTTGCTGCTAAACGACTCATGTGCATTCAGCAAGGTACAAGATCTGTTGCTCAGTATGCCATTGAGTTCCCTACGCTTGCCGCAGAGGTTGGTTGGAACAATGAAGCCCTTGTTGCCGCCTTCTTTCATGGGCTCTCTGATGCGATTAAAGACGAAGTTGCTGCCAGAGATTTACCAGAGGATATTGAGGCATTGGTGTCTTTTCTTATCCTAATTGACATCAGACTCTCTCAAGCCCTCTTTCAAGGAGCGCTTGCGGAAGCCTCCTGTTCTGTTGTCTCCTACATGTTTGTTACCACCCATGCCTCCCTCTCCTCCCATGCCTCCTGGTCCTGAGTCACCAGGTAATGCTGAGCTGATGCAGTTGGGATTCATGCGTCTCTCCTCAGTGCAGAGGGCCTTTAGGAGGAGGGAGGGGCTCTGCCTCTATTGTAGGTTACAGGGCCACCTTTTACAGTCTGGTCCTACACGGCTGGGAAACGCTTGCACCTAAGGTCCTGTCGGGGGCAAACCTTGGGTGGTTTATCCTCGTCCCCAGAACCGCTAAAGGAGAAACCTTTGGTCAGGGTTGTCCTTTCCTGGGTGGACTCCTCCATAGTCACCCAGGCTCTTGTTGACTCCGGTGCTGCGGGCTATTTCATTGACAGTGCTTTTGTATCAAAGCACTCCATTCCTGTATTGCCTCAGTCCATTCCACTTGCTATTGAGGCCATTGATGGCAGGCACCTTCAGCCCGCACTCGTTACTCATCAAACTGCTCCATTATCCATGGCTGTTGGGGCTCTCCATTTTGAAACCCTCCAGTACCAGGTGATTAACTCTCTGCATTTTACGGTTGTTCTGGGTTATACCTGGCTCCAAAAGCACAATCCCAGTCTCGACTGGCGCAGGTCCAAAATTTTGTCATGGTCTCCGCTATGTATTTCCACTTGTCTTCGAAAACCAGTCAATGTCTTGTGTACTTCTTCGGTATCTCAATTGCCAGAGGAGTACCGAGAGTTCCTAGGTTCGTGCCGGTACGTTGCCTCCTCACCGGTCTTAAGATTGTGTCATAGACCTGCAACCCGGAGCCAGGTTTTACCCTTGGGGCCGGGTTTACCCTCTGTCTGTTGCAGAGAATTGTTCTATGGAAGAGTTTGTTGCCGATGCTCTGTCACGGAGGATCATCAGCAAATCCTGCTCTCCTGCAGGGGCTGGCTTCTTCTTTGTGAAGAAAAAGGGTGGTGAGTTAAGACCATGCATCGATTATAGGAACTCTTTGACCGCCTCAAGGGAGCTACGGTCTATTCTAAACTTGATTTGAGAGGAGCGTACAATCTCGTTAGGATTAAGGAAGGCCACGAATGGAAAACAGCATTTAACACCAGGAGCGGGCATTATGAATATCTTGTTACTCCCTTTGGTCTATGTAATGCTCCTTCTGTTTTTTCAGGAATTTATTAATGATGTCCTACAAGATATGTTGCAACAGTGTGTTGTGGTGTACTTAGATGACAACCTCATACACTCACCCACACTTGAGGCTCATCATTCTGATGTCACACAGGTATTTCAGAGACTACGTGAGAATGGCCTGTTTTGTAAACTCGAGAAATGTGAATTCCATTAGACTCAAGTAACCTTCCTAGGTTATGTGATCTCCGTTGCAGGGTTCTCCAGGATCCTGACAAGTTGTCTGCAGTTCTGCAGTGGCCTCGCCTAGTTGGTATTCACTCTATTCAACATTTTTTGGGCTTCGCCAATTACTATAGAAGGTTTATTAAAAACTTTTCTTCCTTGGTCAAACCTATCACTGACATGACCGTAAAGAGAATGATCCACTCCATTGGTCACCTACTGCCATTAAGGCTTTTGTTAGTTTTAAGACTGCCTTTGCTGCTGCTCCAGTACTGGCTCATCCTAACCCTGTCCTGCCTTTCATTCTTGAGGTCGATGCGTCTGAGACGGGAGTAGGTGCCCTCTTGTCTCAATGTCCTATGTCTGACAGTTCCTTGCATCCGTGCAGTTTCTTCTTTAAGAAACTGTCTCCAGCGGAGTGCAATTATGAAATTGGCGACAGGGAATTACTGGCCATAATTTTGGCACTCAAGGAATGGAGGCATCTTCTCGAGGGAACTAGCGTACCAGTGCTCATTCTTACTGACCACAAGAATTTAACTTATCTATCTGAAGCAAAATGTTTGTCACCCCGACAGGCCAGATGGGCGCTATTTTTGTCTCGGTTTAATTATGTGGTCTCCTACCTGCCTGGTAGTAAGAATATTAGGGCTGATGCCCTCTCGACAATTTTCGCCTCTGTCCAAGGAGGAGTCTGTACCTACTCCAGTTATACCTCCTGATCATATTTTGGCTACCATACATCCTAATTTGACTTCTCCCTTGGGGGAGGAGATCCTGGCTGCACAAACCAATGCACCTCATGAGAAACCTAGTGGTAAGTGCTTTGTTCCTGAGAATCTTTAAACTAAACTTTTGCACACTTACCACTATCCTAAAGCCGCAGGTCACCCGGGCAAGAACCAAATGATTTGGTCTGTCACTCGACAATTCTGGTGGCCAGGTCTTCGTTCTGATGTTGCTGCGTATGTTGCCTCCTGCTCAGTTTGTGCACAGAATAAGACTCCTCAACGTCTTCCTGTGGGTCTTCTTCAACCTATTGCTAATGGTGAGCATCCTTGGACACACCTTTCCATGGACTTCATTGTCGAGCTCCCTGTTTCCAATGGCAATACAGTTATCCTAATGGTGGTTGACCATTTTTCTAAAATGTCACATTGCATTTCCTTGAAGAAGCTGCCTAACGCTCAGGAGCTTGCTTCAATTTTTGCCCGGGAAGTCTTCCATTTACATGGGTTACCCAAGGAGATAGTCTCGGACCGGGATAGCCAGTTTGTCTCCAGATTTTGGCATTCCTTTTGTGCTCAAATGGGGATCCAGCTTTTCTTCTCAGCATATCACCCTCAATCCAATGGGTCTGCGGAGCGAACTAATCAAGCTCTGGAACAGTTCCTCCGTTGCTATGTCTCAGATCACCACAATAATTGGTCTGAACTGTTACCTTGGGCAGAGTTTGCTCGTAATAGTGCTATTAATGCTTCCTCCCAGTTATCCCCATTCATGGCGAAATATGGGTTTCAACCATCCTTGTTGCCCGATTCATTCATGTCTCAGGGTATTCCGGCTTTGGAGTAGCATCTCCGGCAACTCCGTTCCACGTGGGTGCAGATTCAGGATTGCCTTCATCATTCTATGCAGCATCAAAAGTTCCAGGCTGATCGGAGGCATCTGCCCGCACCTTCCTACCAGGTTGGTGATAGGGTTTAGCTGTCCTCTCGAAACTTGAACCTTTTTGTGCCTTCCAATAAACTGGCTCCTTGTTATGTTGGTCCTTTTTTAATACTCCGATGGGTCAATCCTGTGGCTTACGAGCTTGACCTTCCTCCTGCAATGCACATCTCCAATGTTTTTCATGTCTCCCTCTTGAAACCATTGGTTTGTAATTGGCTTACCACTGTGTTGCCTCGTCCCTGTCCTATCTCTGTTAACAACCATGAAGAATATGAGGTCAGCAGCATTATTGACTCTCATATGTCCAGGGGCCACGTGCAGTATTTGGTTCACTGGAGGGGCTACAGTCCTGAGGAGGATTCATGGGTTCCCTCCTCTAATGTTCATGCTCCCACCCTCCTCCGTGCCTTCCATGCTCGTTTCCCAAAAAAGCCTTTTGTTCTCCCGCCGGGGAGGGGTCGTTAAGGGGAGGGTACTGTCAGGGTTTTTTCTCTGCTTTGTTTGCCATGTGCTGCTGGCAGCCATTTTGCTTGCCTTTTCTTGCTGAATCTGGTGCAGAGTGTGTGATGCTGCTCATTTCCTGCACGCCCTCTTATGGCCAGACTGTTGTACATCATCCGTGTGAGAAAGGTTGCAGTCTCAGAATTGTGTTGTCATCACTTATTATTTAAAGGGCCTCTGTTCAGTATGCTTTGCCTTTGCATTGTCTCAGACCTGTTTGTGAGCTCCTATAATAGAAAAAAGGGGGTAAGCAGAGCTCAAAATGAGAATATGAATTTATAATATGTAACTAAATCGTCAAAAAACCTTAAATATAAATATATACAAACACTACTATGGTCAAAATAAATAATTAAAATGAAAAAAATATAGTAATACATAGAAATTAGTTCAATCTTATAGGTCTTACCTAAAACGGAAATTTAAATCACTCAATATAGCAATATATATAATTTAATTCCATATAATAATGCTCAATACAATTACTAAGCAATCTTAAATAATATTAAACACTCAAATATTAAAAATCAAGATGTGGCCACATCGCTAAGAAACTAAAACATAGAAGTACATACTAAGAAACATCAAAGTGTAATCTCAAAATATATCAAAATTAATCACAGAGGAGTGAATAAAACACATTGGTTAGAAGCATCAAAATATATGCGGTATGTCACAGAAAAGTGAATATATAAAATTGGTTATGTCGTATATAATGGGCAGGAGCTAGCACTCTCGGGTTGACCAATAGAATCACATAAGCTTTTATGTTGGTATATGTGTCAGTCTTAATTCACCCTTAGTGTTAAGGATCGTAGGTAGCAAAAGTGCAAACAATGTATCATTCAGCGGTGAAAAGTAACCTATATTGTAAATGGTCTCTCATCAGATTCTCACTGATGTATGTCGGCTAACAATCTCCAAATAGTGCTACAGCACCAAAAGTTTTTAAACTGACCGGTCAGTATTTTCTCTCTTACCGGATCAATAGACGGCTATGATGATAATGTGTTCACGTCTTAGACAGACTCGTCGGCTGTAAGCTTTCCACGCTGAGTTCTTTGTAACTCCTAAGCGTGTCTGCAGCGTCTTCACTGTCAGCGTGTACGTCTTAGGTCACCTGACCCGATCCGCCAATTGGAGCCTCTAAAAAGCGCTCTGAATTCAAAACACAGTGTCAATCTTCTACGCGTTTCGGCACTGGGTGCCTTTATCAAGATGACTTGTAAATGGGTGATTTTTTCTTTTTATTTTAAAATATTTTTTATTATAACAAAATCAACTTACATATCAGTATTACAGACAATGGTTGAGAATGTCAAATCAGTGTTTTTCAGTTGTATTCAATTTACAAAGTATAAATCCTGAGATGGTTTTTAACAAAATAAAAACAAGTTCTACATTATCTGCTGTGTGTTAAAAAAAAATTTTTAAGAGAAGAAAGAGAGAAAAAAAAAAGGGGGGAAAAAGGGAGAGTCTCAAAATTGAGAAAAAAGAAAAGAAGAAAGAAAGGAAGGGAGGGGAGAGGGGAAGAAAAGAGAAAAATCCCCCCCCCTCACACTACAAAACCATTTTAAACAAAAACAATAATCCTTCAGTCTGTTGCATTCAATGTTCATGCCTATGCCATATCAAAAGAGAATTTTTCAAGTCGTTCATGAGGAGAAAGAGATAGCTCCAGCACATTATTAGCAAAATGTATTATCGTTTGCTAAGTTTATAAACTTTTGTCCGTCTAAATCCTTTTGTTATTTATTACTAGGGAGTCAGGTCGCCCCGCATGTTTCTTACCTCCAAGGAGGATGAGCTAACTATTGTAGGGTACATCATCCAATAGAACCATACCTTCTGAAATGTTTCGGTTGTCCCCAAAATTACTGCAGCTGTCTCATGTAGAGAGTAGGTCAGCCTAAATTTATCTGTAACTTCCTGCCATGTCGGGGGTCTCTCCCTCCAAAATCTAGCAATTACTGTTCTAGTTATTGTGCAGAGAATTTTTATGAAAGTATTGATGTGTTTATGAAATCTTGGGGAGGGGGCGTTGAGAAGCCCTTGTTCCATAGTCAGTGTAATCTGTTCTTCTAGCAGCACACTCAGGTATAATGAAAGATTAGACCATATCTGTGCTACCCCAGGGCATGTCCACCACATATGGTTATATGACCCTTCTGTATTACACCCTCTGTAACAGTGTTTACTCTGTCCTTCCCCAAAGTGAAATGTTCTGGTTGGTGTTAGGTACCATCTAAAAATGGTTTTAATACTATTCTCCCTGAGATCTGCATTCAAAAGACCTCTATTTGCTGAATGTAACAGTTCCCACCATTCGTGGATTTCCAGTGTTGTGTTAGTTTCTAACTCCCATTTAAGCATTATGGAGGATTTGTCAGTACTATATGTTGTCTGTAGCATTATGTAAATCTGCGAAATTGCTTGTTTCGGTCTGATGTGCGTACTACAAAGTTTCTCCAAGGAGGTGCTTGGTTGTTTAGGAATTTTGGGTATAATTTTATTTAAAGCCGATTGCAATTGAAGATAAAGGTACCACGGTAATGGGATCGGGGATAAAGTCGCCTGTACTTGAGTAAAGGAAAGAATTTTACCCTGATTTATCAAATCACCCACTCGGTAAAAACCTTTGTTTTCCCATATATCCAGTTGTTTCCTATATTCTGCAGGAACCAGATATTTAATTGGCATTTTAGCCGAAAATTCTGGGAATATACTTTTATTTTTGGTCCTTGTGTTCCAGTGAAGTGCAGAAAAGTTGGTGGGTTGGGAGTAAGTCTGTGTCTTGGTGCTAAAGAGGGTCCTATCCCAGTTGAGATCTTCTGGAGAGTTTAATCCTCCAAGATCTGCTTCTAGTTTGGGCCAGATCACATCTCTTCTCATCGCACCCAGTAGCATATGTTGAGCTAGCCTGGCAGCATCGTAGTAATCTAATATATTGGGAACCCCCACACCTCCCAGCTGACGATGTTTAGCAAGTGTATGAAAGGAAATTCTTGAATGCTTTTTCCCATTTATAAAATGTGTAATTTCCGATTGCATGGTTTTAATGTCTTTTTTGGGTACTCCTATGGGCAAAGTTCGGAATAGGTATAGGAGTCTTGGGAGTAGGTTCATTTTAATGACTGACATTCTGCCATACCATGAAAACTGGAAATGTTTCCATCTATTAATATCTTTGTTCAGCTCTTTGTATAGGGGAAGGTAGTTAGCCTTATACAGGTCGTCATAATGAGTCGTCAAATTGACTCCCAAGTACCTTATGTGGGATTTAACCCAAGCGAAGGTGAAATTTATTTCTATTAGTTTTTGTGTGTGGGAAGGTAATGCTATCGGTAAGGCTTCGCTCTTATCTAAGTTAATTTTGTAACCCGATATGGCAGAAAACCGGTCAAGAATCTCATATAAATATGTAAGGGAGGTCAGGGGTTTAGTTAATGTCAATAACACGTCGTCTGCGAAGAGAGATATTTTGTAATCGTTGTCTTTAATTCTGAGTCCTGTAATATTGGGAGATTTCCTAATTAACGATGCCAACGGTTCTATGCAGATAGCAAATAGTAAGGGGGATAGTGGGCATCCCTGTCTTGTACCGTTTTTAATGTCTATCGGTTGGGACTGGTACCCCATGGATCTAATCACAGCTGTGGGTGTTGAATAAATGTTTTGCAATGCTTCTATGAAGGGTCCCCTAAAGCCCATAGCCTCCAGAACTGCAAACATATATGACCAATCAATTCTGTCAAACGCCTTCTCCGCATCCAAAGAAAGAATCAGAGAAGGCGTTTGAGTTTTATCCAAGTGGGACATAATTGCTATCGTGCGTCTAATGTTATCCGGTGCCTCCCTACCCACCACAATCCCCACTTGATCCCTATGTATCAGTTCCGGTAGGATTTTCTTTAGCCTATTGGCCAGTATTTTAGTAAAGATTTTCAAATCCTGATCTATCAGGGAAATAGGTCTATAACTGGCGCACCATTTTGTGTTTTTCCCAGGTTTAGGGATCACCACAATCCTGGCTCCCAGAAGATCTTTAGGTATTTCATGTCCCTGCATCACATAATTAGAGAACTTCACTAGGTGGGGAATCAAAGAATGTTTAAATAATTTATAATATTCCCCCGGGAAACCGTCAGGTCCCGGGGCTTTGCCTGGTTTCAACTCTTTTATGGCCTGTTGGACTTCATTACTGGTTATATCTTGGTTAAGAGCTTCCCTATCTACATCTGATAAAGATGGTAGACTTGCTTCCTCCAGGAATTCTGTCCTCAAGGAATCAGTCTTCTCTGAATGGATGACAGTGGTCCCGTCATATAGATTGCGATAGTATTGCGCAAAGCATTCTACTATCTCATGTGGATTGCTAGTTAATGTACCATCAGATTGTTGGAGTTGGGCAATTGTGGATGACCTTATTTTCTCTCTTATTTTGTTTGCCATATATCGGTCTGGTTTATTTGTGTATATATAATAGTTTGCTTTCAATCTAAATGCCGTTCTGAGTGCCTGATCATTTAATATGTTAGCCAATTTTGTGCGGGTCTCCCGTATTTTTTTCAATGTTGCATCTGACCGTGTAATTTTATGTTGTGTTTCTAGTGCTTCTATTTCCTCCTGTAAGGTCTTTCTTTGTGAATTTAATTGTTTGAGATACGTGGATTTTTCTTTAATTAGCAAACCTCTCAGAAAAGTTTTATGGGCTGCCCAGGTGTAGATGGGATTGCTGGTAGAACCCGTGTTAATATCCCAATAGTGTGCCATTTGTTGTGTTATATTATTTTTGATTGTGGGATCCTTTAAACAAATCGGATCAAATGTCCATGATCTGGATCTCCCCGTATTTTGTAAATTGCCTAGATGTAGCTGAGTTATTGAATGATCTGACCATACACAGACATGGATATTGGCTGCAGTCAGAGCAGGTTGTAGTGTTTGACTAATATAAATGTAGTCCAGTTTAGTATACGTTTTATGGGCTGCTGAAAAAAATGTAATATCTGTAGTGTCACCATATAAGGTCGCCCATGTATCTATAAGTGTATGTGCCAGTAGGTGTTCTTGAATATTTTTAAATATCTTATGTAAATTAGTCTGTTTACGTGTCAGTTGCTGGGAATGTTTCCTAGAATGTGCTGCCATATCAATATTAAAATCTCCTGCTAGGATGATCCTAATTTGGGACCACCCCGTCAGTAGATGTGAGATCTGTCGAAAAAACCTGTCTTGTCGTTCATTTGGGGCATATACATTGCAAAACAATATCTCTGTGCCCTGAATCGTGCCCCTTACTAACAAAAATCGGCCCTCCTTATCTGCTATTGTTTCTATGTGGTTAAAGTAAAGAGAGGAATGTATTAATATTGATACCCCTCTTTTCTTGGAGTCAGTCGTGGCATGGTAGTGTTGTTTAAAATCTTTAGTCCAGTACTTGGGAATCTGTCCTTTCGGGAAGTGCGTCTCTTGAAGAAAAAGTACCTTTGCCCTAAGGGATCTATACTGTGTGAGTGCTGTTCTAAGTTTTACATCAGAGTTAAGACCTCTGACATTGTGTGATATTAGATTGAGTGTCCAGGGATCCATTTATACCAATGTGAAAATGGGCTTATATTTTCAAAGTGTTTCCATATTACCGTCACCCAAGCATAATTTCTACCCGTCTCCCATCTAGAATTGTTGAAACCATTTCGCCTAGATCGATGGTATGTGGTGGAGCTCTTATTTTCTCTTCTCCTCCTCCGACATGGCACTTTTGCATAATCTAGACATACAAAAACAGTTAATGACCATGAAAGCAAAACAAATGACCATGAAGTCAAAACATTTCTACTGCAAGAATTATTCCATACAAAATTATTTAAACTAATTAAAACATGAACAGAATAACTCATAACCTTTTGGTTGGTTATATATAGGAGCTAAGAGTACGTAAAGGCTATGTTATATTAATAAACTCAAAAGAGTAAACCTGAGAGAAAAAAAAATGGGGAAAGGAAAAAAAAAATAGGGGGGGAGGTATGACAAGAAAAAAAAAAATCCAAAAACTAGATTAAACTCTGGTTGGGCGTCTAAACGCTCCTAGAGTCACTCCACATATTAATCTCTGAAAATAAATATCATACTTGAGTGTTTCTGTCCTATGGGAATAGATAGAACAGGGAGTGACTGGTTGGTAAGCCTTTGCTGACTTGAGCAATGTGTGAGTATCTTACGCTGTTCTAGGGGATGTGACTGTGTGTTCCTTAATTAGTGCTGACCTGTTCTCTGCTCATCGATTTATTAACTGGCTTCTACTCTATATTATCAATCTTAATGTTTATGGAAGAGCGTTTCATTGGATTTGTGAAGACATTTTCCCTTGTAATCTAAGCCCCCTAATTTCACACATTATGACCCATACAAGGAACAGCTGCAAAAGTATACTTATCAACATTGTATTATAGATGTCCCTCTTGAGCATCCAATCCCTTCTTTGTCAGGGAGTTTGAATAATGTCTGAAAAAAAAAGTTCCAAAATAAACACTTTATTTCAAGTTTTCAACTTTTTCTTGGAGGGGACTTTGGTCCAATTCTGCTTCTGTGATCTTCCTGTCGATGCTTTGGGGTGTATTTCAGTCTCTCTAGAGGGGCCCGTAGGGAACTCGGGAGGGTCTAGTCCAAGATATCTGCAAATTTCCGGTGTATCAGCTGCTTCTTTGATGGTAAAGACCTTGTTGTCATGCTGAATGTGCAGGGCGAATGGGAATCCCCACCTGTAGGTAATTTGGTTCTTACGTAGAAGGGCTGTTATGGGTCTCAGAGTCCATCTTTTTTGCAGGGTTTGCACACATAGATCTTGATATATCTGTATCACCGAACCCTGAAATTTGTATGTGGGATTACTTCTTGCTGCTGATAAAATGGTTTCCCTATCTGGGTATCGCAACATCCTCACAATCACATCTCTGGGAGGTGCGTCTCCTCTGGGCTTAGCTCTTAATGCCCTGTGTGCTCTTTCTATAGGGAATTTTTTGTCACCTGGAGCGTCTGTAATATTGTGAAACAGTCGTGATAAATATTCATTTAATTCTATGTTACTTATTGATTCAGGAATTCCTTTCAGTCGCAAGTTGCATCGTCGACTCCTGTTCTCTAAATCCTCCATTTTGTCCTCCATATCACAGAGCAGTTGCTGCTGTGACAAAACCTGATGTGACAGTTGTGATATTTCTTCCGCCATGGAGGTTTCAGTGTCTTCTAGAGAGGCTACCCTTGTGCCAAGTTCTGATACATCCTGTTTAATTTGTTCAAGACTGCTAGTCACTGTATTCTGGAGGTTGTCAAACTTTTCCCAAAGCTTTTCAAAATTTAATGCAATGTCCTGTTTAGAGACTAGTGACTGCAAGTCTGCTTTGGTAACTGGAGTAAGGTCTTGGGGGGTATTCTGTGGTGTTGCAGAAATACTTTGATCTTCCTCCATTGAAAGATTATGACTGTCCAAGGTTTTGTCTCCATTATTGGATTTAAAGAAAATAGATTGTTGCGTATTTTTAGTTGATGTAGGAGGTTTTTGCTGTCTCCTTATCGACATCTTGAGTTTTGCTATTAGGTCAGGGAGTGCTAATGGTGTTGTAATCTTGTTAGTAGAACAAATCTTAGATCACCACAGGCCCCTCCACCAAAAGGGAGATTTACTAAGTTTGGTGTCCCTAGTATGTCATGCGGCTTACACACTTCTGCAAAAGTATCTCAGTTTATAAGATGTTACTGATTTAGCGTTAACGTATTTGTCAGCCTTTATGTTTGTTTCATAATAGAAGTTCCGGTATCTCCTATTCACCTTCAATCAGGCCTATATATCTTTAAGAAGTAGTAGTAAAGGTGTTAGTTCCTGGGTCAATTAGTTATCCCATACAGGTTTAGTTGGACATGTCTTTCCAGGCTGTTATATTTAACCCCAGGCCCTGTGCTCTGTGACCCTGCTTATATGATGTGTGATTTTTTCTTTTTAAAGGGTTTTCTTGTACTGCCTTTAATAACTCTTTGCAGTAACATTTTAACCAACTTTATTGTTCTTACAATTTCATTCTCTTATCTTACAACCCTATGTTAAAAAAATATATATATCTAGTAGTGATATTTCCTTGTGTTAATAAACAATACATATTCATATCAAACAATCTAATAAAATATTAAACAAAGAACAATAATATATGATGAAAAATAGTAAAACATTACTTATTTAATCTTCATATATAGCATACATTATGTTAAAGACATGGGTCCGTTAGTTTGTTGATCGATTTTTACACAACGGACTACTATATACGATTATGGGAATTTTAAGGGTATACAGTTAATGAGGAGATTATATATAAAAAACGTATTTTGCAAATTTTAAGTCTAACTTTTTACATAAAAATTCACATTAATATTTTAATTTCATCAAGTTATGTAGAAATGTGAAGTCAGTATTACATCTATATCTGAAGAAACCTGTGTATCCTAATGTTATAAATATCTCTCAGCTGAATTAAACTTTCAGTTATAGACTTAAATTTGAAATTGGTTAGTGTAGAGTTCAGAAGGTTATTTAATAGATCTCAACATACCATAATTCATAAAGATGTCAAAAATATTAAAAAATATAAAAAAAATTAAAAAAATGTAAACAATGTAAAAAAAATGCTAATAGAAGTTCATACACAGACCTACTGTATCATAAGTCTGATCTCAAAATTATATATCAAGACGTATCTTAGAAGGAATGTATATTGTCCATGACTGTAATTAAAGAAAGTGAGCACCAATCCCACATGTGAACTTCCTGGGGGTAAAGTTGTAGGATTAAATGCCACTAAAAACCAAAATTAGTTCAACCTTTCTCAATAGATTTTTTTTTTTTTTTTAAATGGAATTCTCATATAAGTCTTATGAGGAATAGAGGTTATCTATGAATTAATTAAAAGGATTGAGATCAAGTTTGGCATTTAATCCCCCTGGAGTTAGAGTGGCAAAATTAAAAATTAATTCTGCTTCTGTCAGTAAAAGCTGTTTCGCTAAGTTGCCCCCTCTTTGTAGTTTCACCTTCTTAACACCCCAACATAATAGGCCATCAGTTTTTTGTCCATGGCAGTCTTTAAAATGTTTAGAAAGTAAGTGATCTTCATATCCCCATTCTATATTGAGTAGATGTTGTCTAATCCTGTCTCTTACTGGTCTGCTCGTTTGTCCGAAATATTGTTTTTTACAAAGGGCATTGTATAATCTAAACTACATTCTTGTCTGTGCATCTGATAGTCTCTCTGATGTTGAATTTAAAGTCTGAATTGCTAGCTTCTATTAATTTACATTTTGTGCTAAACTTGCAGGCTTTGCACCTATGGCATGGAAAAATCCCTTCAAGTTTGTTTCCATGTACATCTGTATTATATTTTTTATCTTTTTTAAACTCACTCAGGGCCAGAATCGATTTTAGTGTTTTTGCTTTTTTGTAGACAATCTTTTGTTTATTTTCTGTAATTTCATTCAGAATCGGATCTTTCTGAACTAAATGCCAGTGTTTTCCTAATGAGTTTAAAATCTGAGCTATATTGTGTGATAAAAGTGGTGTCAAAATCTTTTTGAGTAGTTTCCTTTTTTTTTCTTTTATAGTGGTTAGAGTTTCTCTTTCCATTTTTTCCACACTCTGTAGGGCCTCCAGTATATGTTCCTCATTATAGCCTTTTTCTATAAATCTTTCTTTTTAAGATGTTCGCTTGAGTTATAAAGTCATTAGTATTAGAACAGTTTTTTCGGAGTCTTAGAAATTAGCCTTTTTGGACATTGTTTCCATTGATCATAATGGCAGCTATTAAAATGTATATAATTATTTGAATCAACCTTTTTAAAAAAGGTCTTTGTCTGAATGTTATTATCAATGATTTTAATAGTTATATCTAAAAAAAATCAATGGTTTTAACAACATACTCATAAAAAATAGAGTCCCCAGTCATTTTTGTTAATATCTTCCATAAATAGATTTAGAAGATCTTCACCTCCTGTCCAGATTAAAAACAAATCATCTATATATCGTTTGATGAGTACGAGGTTTGCGCCCCATGCACTATTCATAATATTTCCATATTCAAATATTCCCATAAAAAGATTTGCATAACTAGGCGCAAACCTTGTACCCATCGCTGTCCCTTTTGTTTGGAGAAAATATTCTCCGTTAAAATTAAAATAAATGTTGTTTAAAATAAAACTAATACATTGTAAAATGAAATCAGCCTGATTTGTGGACATTGTTTTATCTTCATGCAGATAAAATCTGGTAGAGTCTATACCTCTATTTATGGAAGATATTAACAAAAATGACTGGGGACTCTCTTTACATATGAGTATAGTGGTAAAACCATTGATTTTTTAGATATAACTATTGAAATCATTGATAATAACATTCAGACAAAGACCTTTTTTAAAAAGGTTGATTTAAATAATTATATACATTTTAATAGCTGCCATTATGATCAATGGAAACTTAATGTCCCAAAAGACCAATTTCTAAGACTCCGAAAAAACTGTTCTAATACTAATGACTATATAACTCAAGCGAACATCTTAAAAGAAAGATTTATATGACCAGTAAGAGACAGGATTAGACAACATCTACTCAATATAGAACTCAGCGTGGAAAGCTTAGAGCTGACGAGTCTGTCTAAGACGTGAATACATCATAGCCATCTATCGATCTGGTAAGAGATAAAATACTGACCGGTCAGTTTAAAAACTTTTGGTGCTGTAGCACTATTTGGAGACTGTTAGCCGACATACATCAGTGGGAATCTGATGAGAGACCATTTACGATATAGGTTACTTTTAACCGCTGAATGATACATTGTTTGCACTTTTGCTACTTACGATCCTTAACACTAAGGGTGAATTAAGACTGACACATATACCAACATAAAAGCTTATGTGATTCTATTGGTCAACCCGAGAGTGCTAGCTCCTGCCCATTATATACGACATAACCAATTTTATATATTCACTTTTCTGTGACATACCGCATATATTTTGATGCTTCTAACCAATGTGTTTTATTCACTCCTCTGTGATTAATTTTGATATATTTTGAGATTACACTTTGATGTTTCTTAGTATGTACTTCTATGTTTTAGTTTCTTAGCGATGTGGCCACATCTTGATTTTTAATATTTGAGTGTTTTTTGACGATTTAGTTACATATTATAAATTCATATTCTCATTTTGAGCTCTGCTTACCCCCTTTTTTCTATTATAGGAGCTCACAAACAGGTCTGAGACAATGCAAAGGCAAAGCATACTGAACAGAGGCCCTTTAAATAATAAGTGATGACAACACAATTCTGAGACTGCAACCTTTCTCACACGGATGATGTACAACAGTCTGGCCATAAGAGGGCGTGCAGGAAATGAGCAGCATCACACACTCTGCACTGACACATATACCAACATAAAAGCTTATGTGTTTGTATTGGTCAACCTGAGATTGCTAGCTCCTGCCCATTATATACGACTTAACCAATTTTATATATTCACTTTTCTTTGACATACCGCATATATTTTGATGCTTTTAACCAATGTGTTTTATTCACTCCTCTGTGAATAATTTTTATATATATTGAGATTAAACTTTGATGTTTCTTAGAATGTACTTCTATGTTTTAGTTTCGTAGCGATGTGGCCACATCTTGATTTTTAATATTTGAGTGTTTAATATTATTTAAGATTGCTTAGTAATTTTATTGAACATTATTATATGGAATTAAATTATATATATTGCTATATTGAGTGATTTAAATTTCCGTTTTAGGTCAGACCTATAAGATTGAACTCATTTCTATTTATTATTATCTTTTTTTCATTTTAATTATTTATTTTGACCATAGTAGTGTTTGTATATATTTATATTTAAGGTTTTTTGACTATTTAGTTACATATTGGAAATTCATATTCTCATTTTGAGCTCTGCTTAGAGCGCCGCTCTTACCCCCTTTTTTCTATTATTCTAACTCAAACTGTGTAAGAGAGATCACAGTATATTCTTTATAGTTGGCTACGAGCTCTCAGGTATCAGTCCAGACCTACCTAAAACTGTTTGTGAGTTCCTGTTCCTGTGTTTTACCTGGCTGTCTGACGTCCCTCCTGGTTCCTGACTCGGCTCGTCTGACTACTTGCTTTGGCTCCTGACTCGGCTCATCTGACTACCAGCTCTGGCTTTGACTCCTGGCTTGTTATTTGACTTGTGGACTTTTTATTATTTTTTGTTATTAATAAAGGTGTGATTATTTTGCACTTCTCGTCTCAGTCTGGCACCCTGACGCTTTTGTGGCAGTCGTTAATTTCCCTATAGCGCTCATAAGCTCATATAGCACTTGTAATCTAGCTGAATATTAGCAGAGAGATTGTTCTTTCTTTGTGTCCTAATCCTAAAAATGCTTCAGAGAGATGTTTGCATTCTTTGAATGTTGTTAAGGCATTGAAGTATTACATTGATGCTACTAAGGACTTTAGACAAACTTCCAGTTTGTTCATTCTTTTTTCTGGCCCTAGGAAAGTTCAGACAGCTTCTGCTGTTTTTTTGGCCTCTTGGTTGAAACTTAGAGCAGCAGATTACTGCTCATTCTACTTGGTCAGTTGCTTTAAAGAATGAGGCTTCAGTTGATCAGATTTACAAAGCAGCTACTGGGTCTTCTTTGCATACTATTACAAAATTCTACCATTTTCATGTTTTTGTTTCTACTGAAGCAGCCTTTGGTAGAAGGGTTCTTTAGGCAGCTGTCTCAGTTTGATTTTTTTTTTGCCTGTTTGAAGTGCATAAAACGAAAAATAATATTGGGGTTGTGGATTTAATTTCTCAGTAAAAAAAATATATATTTTTTAAATCCTTAAATGTTATTACTACCACAGCTTGGGTATTATTTCATAAGAGTAATGGATTGTGGACTCTTACCACCTGTATGAAAGAAAACATAATTTATGCTTACCTTATAAATTAATTTCTTTCATGGTGGTGAGAGTTCACTAGACCCAACCCTTGTGTGTTTTTCTTTTTCAGCTCACCTTTTTTCCCTGCGCCTTTTATGGCTCTTATTCCTTTTTCTTGCCTCACTTTTATGGACTATACGTTAGACTGAGGTATGTGTGAGGGTTTTAATAGAGCTGTTGGGGTTTGGGAATGTTTGCCTTCTACTAGTGGTAGACAATAGTAATTCACAAGAGTAATTGACTCTCAACACCATGAAAGAAATTAATTTATCATGTAAGCATAAATTATGTTTTTGTGGACATATTATGGCCTATTTCAGGGATGGCCAACTGGCGGCCCACGAGCCACATGCATTCGGTTGCACTAGGTTTTGCGCCCCAGGAAAAAAGTAGAACTGTGAGAAGTATGCCATAGATTTTTTGATCTCTGGAAAAAGTGGAACTAAAAAATTTGCTTTGGGAATGTATGGTTGGTGGGGAAACACAAATGAAGTGGAGAATAGCAGATAGAGGGTGCCCTGCAACTATCTAAATCTGGCTTTGCGACACTGAATATTTTTAGAAAAAGTATTATTGGTGTGTTAGGCTTATAAAAAATTGATCTGGGGCCCCTGTATGTTTACAAGTAAAGCACAAAAATGTTAGCCGTGCAATCCATAACACTCCCAGTTTTGCGCTCATATTCGAAGTCCATGTTTAATAGACATCACTTGTGCAATAGTGGTACTTGAGCTAAAATGTATCTTGGGTTAGCGCACAAGTGAAAACCCCTTCTTCTTACAGAGTTCTATAAAGTGCACTATAAAATACAGGTGGGGACAGCACCCAAGCGCAAATTTATTCTTCTAATAGAGTTCTATAACTTGAAACAAAGTTATAATACAAAAAAAAATCATGTTGAGTTAACCCTCCCATATAAATTAAGAAATAAAGGAATTTGCAACTGAGGTCTGTGCTGCACATAAAATAATCACACACAAAAAAAATGTGATTATTTTTACACTTCTCGTCTCAGTCTGGCACCCTGACACTTTTGTGGCGGTCGTTAATTTCCCTATAGCGCTCAAAACTTGTAAAGTGGTGACATCCAAAGTTAAGTCTAAACATAAGACACTGAAGGGCAACATTATAAAGAGGGGGGCCTACAGATTAATAAATTGACCCCTTTATGTCATTTAGGCAATATTTACATGTCATAATACAGTGGCTTGTATTTCCCCTATTTTGTTGCATTACAACCTGGAATTAGAACGGATTTTTGTGGGTTTTGTATCATTTGATTTACACAACATACCTACCACTTTGAAGATGCAAAATATTTTTGTTGTGAAACAAAGAAGAAATAAGACAAAAAAAACAGAAAACTTGAGTGTGCATAACTATTCAGCCCCCCCCCCCCCCTCCCGCAAAGTCAATACTTTGTAGAGCCACCTTTTACAGCAATTACAGCTGCAAGTCTATTGGGGTACATCTATATAAGCTTGGCACATCTAGCCACTGGGATTTTTGTCCTTTCTTTAAGGTAAAACTGCTCCAGCTCCCTCAAGTTGGATGGGTTCCGCTGGTGCACAGCAATCTTTAAGTCATGCCACAGGTTCTCAATTGGATTGAGGTCTGGGCTTTGACTAGGCCATTCCAAGATCTGTACTTCTTCATAACTTTGTCCCTGCCTGTTTGGAGAGCTTGCTTGGTGGTGCTCCTTGCTCAGTGGTGTTGCAGACTCTGGGGACTTTCAGAACAGGTGTATATATACTGAGATCATGTGACACTTAAATTGCACACAGGAAGACTTTATTTAACTAATTACGTGACTTCTGAAAGTAATTGCTTGCACCAGATCTTATTTAGGGGCTTCATAGCAAAGGGAATGAATACATATGCACTTACCATTTTTTCTTTTTTTCTTTTTAATAATTTTTTAAAACAAGTTATTTTCTTAATTTCACTTCACCAATTTGGACTATTTTGAGTATGTCCATTACATGAAATCCAAATAAAAATAAATTTTAATTCCAGGCTGTAATGCAACAAAATAGGGAAAATGCCAAGGGGGTGAATACTTTTGGAAGGCACTGTAAACAGACTCTTTTAGTCTGATCCTTATTCCAACATCTCCCCAACAATAACATCTTTATTATAACATTATAATCAGTAACCATATACAGTACTTTAAAACAATCAAATTGCAAATTTAAATATCCTATAAAAATTACACTAAATCAAAGTTGTCCTTTAATCCATAAGGTTGCAATTTTTACTAGGGTAATAATCTGTATCTCTCTGATTTAATTTAATTTCTATGTCTCCTCTGTGATTGTCCATCTTCACATATTCAATACCACAGATTAACATCTTATTTGGATAACGTTTTGTATCTATCAGTCTATCAAAGAATATTTAGCAAATCCTTGTTTGATGTTTTTATCTTTTATTTTACAGGACATTTGTCTTGACATCAGTAATAAATGGGTCATGTTTAAGGATTGCTTGTACCTTCAACCTTTCTACCTTCTTTGTATGTTTTTCTGAAATTCAGCATGTGATAAAAGTATGGAAGACCCCTTTATATCTGAAATTTATATTTTTAAGTTATTTTTTTTGTGTGGATATATGTAGTTCATGAAAAATCTGAATAATCAATTAGGAGTTTAGGAGAAAAATGTGGTATTGTAATGAAGGATAGTGTAGAGAGTGGAGATTTTAAGAGCCGTCCATGTCCTTTTAACAAATTTATAAATATTTTGGAATTTGATTTCATAAATATTAGATTTATGAGTAAAAAATATTTTTTTTTAGGAATAACTAACTTTCAAATGGCAGTGCAGATTTGGAAGACACTCAACAAAATAGGTTATTGATGATTAATATTTTTACATTGCAAACATTTTTCTAAGAGAGGTCTAAAAAGAAATGGATAAAACCTAACCAAAACTTTATTTCAGTTAGGTGTAATAATATCTATATTTGTTTAATGAGATGCCAATCTTTATGCCAAAAAGCTTATAGCTGGGTTTGATAACCTAAGGCTTGTATGCTATATATCAGTGTTTCTCAACCGTGGTCTTCAAGTACCCCCAACAGCCAACATTTTCATTATAAATGAACTAGTGCACATGTGAAATAATCAGCTGATGGGTGAGAATAGGTTAGTTACCATGGTTACTGATCAGCTGATTATTTCACCTGTGAAAACGTGGACTGTTGTGAGTACTTGAGGACTGCGGTTGACAAACACTTCTATACATGGTCTGAACATGCACTGATTTTACATGGCTACAAAAGAGCTGCTAGATCCAGAGCAGGCTTAGTTGGGTATTGGGCTGATTGAGAGGTTGCAGGGCAGGATCTTATCTGCAAGCTGCTTTGGGCATGCGGCTGACATAAGGTTTGTAGGATCTGATGTGGGTAAGGTAGAGCAGCATATCTGTAAAAAGGTGACTATCAAATATTACAAAAAAGGAAGATATTTTACCTTTATATCCCAATATAGAGGAGCTTAAACAATCCAATCCAATTGGTTTTGGGTTCCTTGTGAATGCTCAACACTTTTGTCACTGAGTGCAAGAATACTACCTAGGCTGCAAAATGATAACACCCATTTAGAAGATATGGAGCTTGACTAATCTGCACGGGCTACAGGTAAACATAAGAGAATCAATCAGAAAAGAGCTGCTTTCAGACGGATAGCATGGTAAGAGGTAACTGTGCTATTGTAACTAACTTTAAATACTGTTAATCACTATGGATATTTTAAAAGGGATTTTTATGCCACTAAAGGAATATTGTACTTAAAAAATGCCAAAGTGAATATTTTAAAATATATATATTTTTTTGCTTGTTTGTTTTTTTTAATTGGATGTTCTCCCCTGCATTTAAATGGACATTAAACACTATTAAGATTTATAAGCATAGTATTAAGGATATAAACCTGCCTCCATCTAGTCATTGGTGCCGTCATGTTGAAATCTAACATACACTACATTCCAGTGCTTATGTTTTTGCACATGTGCAGTAACTCTCCTTCAGATACCTGCAGTTTAACTGACCTGGTAGGCCGATCAGGAACTGGAACCCAATAGCAGCAAGAAGTGCACCCTTACAAGCACAAGCTCTAGGGGACCTGGTGGTGGCATTGGGTCTTTATTAATTAAAGAAATAAAAATAAACAAAGTCCAAGTGATGGGTCCAAGAGGAGCAGACAAAACCGAGGTCAGACATTCCGAGGTCACGACAGACAGCAAAGATTCATAAGCGGATAAATGTAGCTAAAATCAAGTATCCAGGAGTAGGGAAGGACCAGGGAGCAGGTATGCAGGGCCAGAACAGGTGCAGGAGCAAGAGCAGGGTCAGAGTCAGGAACAGAAGCAGAACACCAGATAACCTTAGCCAAAGTTTCAGAATAACCAAGCCCTGGACTGAGTGCACTTAGGGCTTTTATAGTTCCTGTTTACAAGGACTGCCTCTTCCTGGAGGTGTAGTGTAACCTAACTCCATAAATGAAGCCAGGTGTGACAACACTCTCTTAGCACATACTTGTGGCAATTCTGATGCAACAGAGACAGAGGCCAGAACTCCAACTCCAGAAGCGTGGACAGCCGCATCATGGTGTGGAGGATGCTGAGGGTGAGGCTGGCATCGAGTAGCAGGTAAAATGGCAGCACCCATGATTAGAGGGAGGTGCATTAAAAAAGGTATTCAGTGTTTAGTGTCCTTTTAAGTCACCAAAATACTTACCATGTTGGCTTTGATTGTTATGTTCCAATAAAGACGAATTACCACGCAGTTACTTGTTGGCAGAGCAGATCAGCATTGCTGGAGTAAACCAGAGATGCCAGTAGCATGGTGATGTCACTAAGCCCCAGAAACTTACAAATGCGGGGCAGTTATTAAGAGAAGGGCACTGGATGGGGTTAAATATAAAAGCCCCTAGATCTCAGCTCCCCAAGAACCACAGAAACCATCTGTGCCTTGAGGTTAGACAGTTAAATCACAGTTTTAAAAAAAAAAACAAAAAAAAAAAAAACACATTTGCAGGTTGGGCATCTAAAGGCACTTATTATAGGTCTTCAAAAGGCCTTGAAGCCCCGCTTTAAAATAAAGCCCCTATGTAGGTTTCATTTACCAGGTAATCATTATGGTAATAGTGATCAACTTGCACAAATAAATATGCATTTATTTGGGGATAAGTTCTTATTCTTTTGTCTTTAGAGGTAGCACACAAACATGCTATTGTTTTCAACCTTGTTTATGAAAATGTTAATACAATTTTTTCACACTTTGTTAACTCAAAGTGAAGTGTTGAAATTATATTTATATAACAGTACATCATATCTTTCACTCTATTTCACTATCATTCAGGTTTTATTTTCATTATCATATATTCAGCACAATTCTCAGTTTACTTACGTTACATAGTTTACAACAATTAATTTTTAACTTTTATTTTTTCACCATAATATCAGTATATCACATTTGTCACTCTTTTTCACTCAATCTCACATCAGATGTTCCTCTCATTACCACACATTTATCACAGGTCTGTGTCCCTCTCTTAGTTCACTCAAGTTACATAGTTTTACGTAACACAAAAAACATTTCCAGTCTTTTTTTTTCTTTCTTTTTTTCCCCTCAACCAATGTTTACAAACATAGGCCTCGGTTAAATTCTATTGGCAATTTGCTTGTGAAAACACTTTTGCTTTGCAACCAAACTGGGAGATGGTCTCTTGAGTGATAACAATGCTATATGGACTTGTTTGTTAAAATATTGCCGCAAATATCTCCCAAAAACTGACACATACAACCGCTCTTATATAAGTACTGTTTTGAATCTGCAAGGAAAATACTTATTTGTATGTTTGACATTAACCTATTGGGGCATATATATCAAGCTCCGAATGGAGCTTGATGCCTCGTGTTTCTGGCGAGCCTGCAGTTATGAAGCAGCGGTCACAAAGACCACTGCTCCATAACCTGTCCGCCTGCTCTGAGCAGGCGGACAGACATTGCTGAAAATCAACCCGATCGAGTACGATCGGGTTGATTGACACCCCCCTGCTGGCGGCATATTGGCCGCGAGTCTGCAGGGGGCGGCGTTGCACCAGCAGCTCTTGTGAGCTGCTGGTGCAATGCTGAATACGGCGAGCGTATTACTCTCCGTATTCAGCGAGGTCTGGCGACCTGATCCGCACTGTCGGATCAGGTCCAACAGACCTTAATAACTAGAGGCCATTGTCATCAGAATTCATCCTTAACACTCAGTATCCATATGAATGCAATATGTATCTTGGCATGATGAACATACATCTATAGTCACTTCAGAACCCTAACATCTACACATGGCATGTTTTCAGTTTGAATATTTAATTGTAAATCACACTCACAGATGGAATTAAAGGAGATCCCATAGTCAGGACTTTCATAGTTAACTATGGCAATATTTTTCCATCCATGCCACTGCTTACCCATCTAAATCCATGTTTTAGGATGTCAGGATGGGCAGACTGCCACTCCTTTTCTATCTTTCAAAAGTATTCTTTTAAACAACATTTCTTTCTTTGGTTTGTCAAAGGACCATTTCCCTTTTGTTGTGGACTGAAAATAATATGGTGATTATAATATCCTCTTTTACTGGACTTTGATATTACTTAAACTGTAAATCAGGAACCTACTGCCATGCTACTTTGCATGTTCCTAAATGACCCGTAAACGAGGTTGTGCTATCGTGACCGGGCATTCATAGGTGAACATGCCTCTGTACACTCTAAGGGGGCTAGTTATCAAGCCGTCTACCTTTCTGGCTTCGCCGGCCCAATACGTCCGCCTAAGCTCGCCTACCTTCGCCGCCGCGGACCTTGAATACGTTCGCCTAAGTTATCAAATAAAGCTGTCAAAAAGCCGCGGGGCGATGAGCAGCGGACTGTGATAGTTATCACTCATCCGATCTCGCTGCCCTTCGGCTTTTTCCCAGCTTTATTGCTAGCCTGTCACTAAGCACTCACACTAAACTGCACTGTTCTACCCCCTATACCGGCGCCCCCGGAGCCCCCCGCAACTAAATAAAGTTACTAACCCCTAAACCGCCGCTCCTAGACCCCGCCGCAACTCTTATAAATGTATTAACCCCTAAACTGCCGCTCCTAGACCCTGCCGCAACTCTTATAAATGTATTAACCCCTAAACCACCGCTCCCGGACACCGCTGCCACCTACATTATACCTAGTAACCCCTATCCTGCCCCCCCTATACCGTCGCCCTCTATTATAAAATTATTAACCCCTATCCTGCTGATCCCGCACCTCTCCGCAACTAAATAAATAGTTTAACCCCTAAACCGCCGCTCCATGAACCCGCCGCAACCTTCAATAAATTTATTAACCCCTATCCTGCCCCCCACTACGCCGCCGCCACTGTAATAAAATGATTAACCCCTAAACCTAAGTCTAACCCTAACCATAACGCCCCCCTAACTTAAATATTAATTAAATAAATCTAAATAAATTAACTCTTATTAACTAAATGAATCCTATTTAAAACTAAATACTTACCTTTAAAATAAACCCTAATATAGCTACAATATAAATAATAATTATATTATAGCTATCTTAGGATTTATTTTTATTTTACAGGTACCTTTCAATTTATTTTAACCATGTACAATAACTATTAAATAGTTATTAACTATTTAATAGCTTACCTAGCTAAAATAAAGAGAAATGTACCTGTGAAATAAATCCTAACCTAAGTTACAATTACACCTAACACTACACTATACTTTAATAAATTATTCCTATTTAAAAATAAATACTTACCTGTAAAATAAACCCTAAGATAGCTACAATGTAATTAATAATTATATTATAGCTATCTTAGGATTTATATTTATTTTACAGGTAACTTTGTATTTATTTTAGCTAGTTAGAATAGTTATTAAATAGTTATTAACTATTTAATAACTACCTAGCTAAAATAAATACAAAATTACCTGTAAAATAAATCCTAACCTAAGTTACAATTAAACCTAACACTACACTATCATTAAATTAATTAAATAAACTACCTGCAAAGAACTACAATGAAATACAATTACATAAACTAACTAAAGTACAAAAAATAAAAAAAGCTAAGTTACAAAAAATAAAAAATTAAGTTACAAACATGTTAAAAATATTACAACAATTTTAAGCTACTTACACCTAATCTAAGCCCCCTAATAAAATAACAAACCCCCCCAAAATAAAAAAAATCCCTACCCTATTCTAAATTACATAAATTTCAAAGCTCTTTTACCTTACCAGCCCTTAAAAGGGCCATTTGTGGGGGCATGCCCCAAAAAGTTCAGCTCTTTTGCCTGTAAAAGAAAAATACAACCCCCCCCCAACATTAAAACCCACCACCCACATACCCCTAATCTAACCCAAACCCCCCTTACAAAAACCTAACACTAATCCCCTGAAGATCATCCTACCTTGAGTCGTCTTCACTCAACCGAGCCACCGATGGAACTGAAGAGGACATCCGGAGCGGAAGAAGTTAATCCTCCAAGCGGCACTGAAGAAATCTTCCATCCGATGAAGTCATCATCCAGGCGGCGCTGAAGAAGTCTTCGATCCGGCCGATGTCATCTTCAAAGAGGCGCTGAAGAGGTCTTCTATCCGGGCGAAGTCATCTTCCAAGCCGGGTCTTGAATCTTCCTTCCGCCGACGCGGAACCACCTTCTTCACCGACGGACTACGACGAATGATGGCTCCTTTAAGGGACGTCATCCAAGATGGCGTCCCCTCAATTCCGATTGGCTGATAGGATTCTATCAGCCAATCGGAATTAAGGTAGGAAAATCTGATTGGCTGATGGAATCAGCCAATCAGATTCAAGTTCAATCCGATTGGCTGATCCAATCAGCCAATCAGATTGAGCTCGCATTCTATTGGCTGATCGGAACAGCCAATAGAATGCGAGCTCAATCTGATTGGCTGATTCCATCAGCCAATCAGATTTTCCTACCTTAATTCCGATTGGCTGATAGAATCCTATCAGCCAATCGGAATTGAGGGGACGCCATCTTGGATGACGTCCCTTAAAGGAGCCGTCATTCGTCGTAGTCCGTCGGTGAAGAAGGTGGTTCCGCGTCGAACTTTTTGGGGCATGCCCCCACAAATGGCCCTTTTAAGGGCTGGTAAGGTAAAAGAGCTTTGAAATGTATGTAATTTAGAATAGGGTAGGGATTTTTTTTATTTTGGGGGGGTTTGTTATTTTATTAGGGGGCTTAGATTAGGTGTAAGTAGCTTAAAATTGTTGTAATATTTTTAACATTTTTGTAACTTAATTTTTTATTTTTTGTAACTTAGCTTTTTTTATTTTTTGTACTTTAGTTAGTTTATGTAATTGTATTTCATTGTAGTTCTTTGTAGTTAGTTTATTTAGTTAATTTAATGATAGTGTAGTATTAGGTTTAATTGTAACTTAAGTTAGGATTTATTTTACAGGTAATTTTGTATTTCTTTTAGCTAGGTAGTTATTAAATAGTTAATAACTATTTAATAACTATTCTAACTAGCTAAAATAAATACAAAGTTACCTGTAAAATAAATATAAATCCTAAGATAGCTATAATATAATTATTAATTACATTGTAGCTATCTTAGGGTTTATTTTACAGGTAAGTATTTATTTTTAAATAGGAATAATTTATTAAAGTATAGTGTAGTGTTAGGTGTAATTGTAACTTAGGTTAGGATTTATTTCACAGGTAAATTTCAGTTTATTTTAGCTAGGTAAGCTATTAAATAGTTAATAACTATTTAATAGCTATTGTACATGGTTAAAATAAATTGAAAGGTACCTGTAAAATAAAAATAAATCCTAAGATAGCTAGAATATAATTATTATTTATATTGTAGCTATATTAGGGTTTATTTTAAAGGTAAGTATTTAGTTTTAAATAGGATTCATTTAGTTAATAAGAGTTAAATTATTTAGATTTATTTAATTAATATTTAAGTTAGGGGGCGTTAGGGTTAGGGTTAGGTTTAGGGGTTAATAATTTTATTACAGTGGCGGCGGCGTAGTGGGGGGCAGGATAGGGGTTAATACATTTAATATAGGTTGCGGCGGGTTCAGGGAGCGGCGGTTTAGGGGTTAATACATTTATTATAGTTGCGGTGGGCTCCGGGAGCGGCGGTTTAGGGGTTAATATGTATAGAGTAGCTTGCGGTGGGCTCCGGGAGCGGCGGTTTAGGGGGTAATAACTTTATGTAGTTGCGGCGGTGTAGGGGGGGTCAGATTAGGGGTGTTTAGACTCGGGGTACATGTTAGGGTGTTAGGTGTAGACAGCTCCCATAGGAATCAATGGGATATCTGTCAGCAGCGAACTTGTACTTTCGCTATGGTCAGACTCCCATTGATTCCTATGGGATCCGCCGCCTCCAGGCTGGCGCTTTGAAAACCAGGTACGCTGGGCCGTAAAAGTGCCGAGCGTACCTGCTAGTTTTTTGATAGCTAGCAAAAGTAGTGAGAATGTGCCGCACTTGTGTGCGGAACATCTGGAGTGACGTAAGAATCGATCTGTGTCGGACTGAGTCCGGCGGATCGAAGCTTACGTCACAAAATTCTACTTTTGCCGGTCTCGAGCCTTTGATAACTAAGGCGTATCAGCCTCGCCACAAATACGCTGCGGAATACGCAGCGTATTTGAGGTTGACGGCTTGATAACTACCCCCCTAAGTCCAAACCCGGTCATGAGAGTGCCTTTCAAAGTGTTTGCTGGTTCTGGTTCCAGGTTATAATTTTGTTTTTATATGTATGATAATAACCCAGGTGCTAGATTGTTGCCAGTTGTAGTTCTGGAATTTTATCAAGAACATTCGATTATAACAATAACAAAAGTGCCGTGTTGTTGGTACATCCTATAATATAAAAGGCCAAGTGTGTTTGTCCGAAGCTGTCATGCGCAGTAGAGACTGCACTAAAACCAAACACATCTGGCCTTCAACACACTGACCTGGCATCTGATCCTCCGCCGTGAAAATAGTAGGCGTGACGGAGCGGGCCGACCAGGGGCATGATGCGAGTGGGGCAGGGCGGGGCGGCCAGGTGTGACGTGGGCAGTGCTGGACAAGGCCACCCGGACGTGATGCGGGGCCGGACAATGCCTGCTGGACATGACGAGGAAGGGGCCGGGAGTGACGCGGGCGGGGCCAGTGGACGTGACAAGGCAGGGCCGGGCAAGATGCGGGGAGGACAGGGATGCGGGCCCGGGCGTGACACGGGCGGGCCGTTGGATATGATGGGGCGGGGCCGGGAGTAATGTGGGTGGCACTGAGGGGCATGGCGGGGGCTGGGCGTGACGTGGGCGGGGCTGGCTGGGTGGACATGACGGGACGGGGCGGGGACGGGCGTCCTGGCCATGTGAGAGAGAGCTCAAAAGAGTGGGGCATAGAGAGAGCAATAGAGTGGGGGATAGAGAGAGCAAAAGAGTGGGGGATATAGAGGGCAAAAGAGAGGGAGAGAAACAGCAAAAGAAAGGGGAGAGAGAGAGCAAAAGAGAGGGAGAGAGAGAGCAAAAGAGAGGGAGAGAGACAGCAAAAGAGAGGGGGGAAAGGGGAGAGAAAGAGAGTAAAAGAGAGGGGGGAGAGAGAGAGAGAAAGAGGGGGAAGAGCGCAAAAGAGAGGGGACAGAGAGAGAGCAAAAAAAAGGGGGGGAAAGAGCAAAAAGGAGGGGGGAGAGAGACAGAGCAAAAGGGAGGGGGGAGAGAGACAGAGCAAAAGAGAGGGGGAGAGAGAGCATAAGAGAGGGGGGGAGAGAGAGCAAAATGGTGGATAGAGAGAGCAAAAGAGAGGGGGGGGAGAGAGAGCAAAAGAGAGGGAGAGAGACAGCAAAAGAGGGGGAGAGAGAGCACAAGAGAGGGAGAGAGAGAGGTGGAAGAGAGAGCAAAAGAGGGGGAGAGAGACAGCAAAAGAGAGGGGGAGAGAGAGCACAAGAGAGAGAGAGAAAGAGGGGGAAGAGAGAGCAAAAGAGAGAGGGGGAGAGAGACAGCTAAAGAGAGGGAGAGAGACAGCAAAAGAGAGAGAGACAGCTAAAGAGAGGGAGAGAGACAGCAAAAGAGAGAGAGACAACTAAAGAGAGGGCGAAAGACAACAAAAGAAAGGGGAGAGAGAGAGAGCAAAAGATGGGGGGATAGAGAGAGCAAAAGAGGGGGGATGGAGAGATCAAAAGAGAGGGAGAGAGACAGCAAAAGAGAGGGGGAGAGCAAAATAAAGGGTAGAGAGAACAAAAGAGAGGAGAGAGACAACAAAAGAGAGGGAGAGAGAGAGACCAAAATAAAGGGGAGAGAGAGAGCAAAAGGAGGGATAGAGAGAGCAAAAGAGACATTAAAAGAGAGGGAGAGAGACAGAAAAAGAAAGGGGGGAGAGAGAGAGAGCAAAAGAGAAGGAGAGAGACTGCAAAAGAGAGGGGGAGAGAGAGCAAAAGAAAGGGGAGAGAGATAGAGATAGAGAGCAAAATAGGGGGGATAGAGAGAGCAAAAGAGAGGGAGAGAGACAGCAAAAGAGATAGGGGAGCGAGAGCAAAAGAGAGGGGGAGAGAGAGCAAAAGAAAGGGGAGAGAGAGAGAGCAAAAGAGGGGGATAGAGAAAGCAAAAGAGGGGGGATAGAGAGAGCAAAAGTGAGGGGGAGAGACAGCAAAAGAGAGGGGGAGAGAGAGCAAAAGAGAGGGGAGAGAGAGAGCGCAAAAGAGAGGGGAAAGAGAGAGCAAAAGAGAGGGGGAGAGAAAGCAAAAGAGAGGGGGAGAGAGCACAAAAGAGAGGGGAGAGAAAGAGAGCAAAAGAGGGGGGTAGAGGGCAAAAGAGAGGGCGAGAGAGAGCGCAAAACAGAGGGGGAGAGAGAGGGCAAAAGAGAGGGCGAGAGAGAGCGCAAAACAGAGGGGGAGAGAGAGAGCAAAAGAGAGGGGGAGAGCGCAAAAGAGAGGGGGAGAGAGAGTGCAAAAGAGAGGGGGGAGAGAGAGTTAAAGAGAGGGAGAGAGAGCAAAAGAGAGAGGGAAAAGAGAGCAAAAGAGAGGGGAGAAAGACAGCTAAAGAGAGGGAGAGAGACAGCAAAGAGAAGGGGGAGAGAGAGCAAAAGAAAGGGGAGAGAGAGAGAGAGCAAAAGAGGGGGATAGAGAGAGCAAAAGAGGGGGATAGAGAGAGCAAAAGAGGGGGGATAGAGAGAGCAAAAGAGAGGGGGAGAGACAGCAAAAGAGAGGGGGGACAGAGAGCAAAAGAGAGGGGAGAGATAGAGAACAAAAGAGAGGAAGAGAGAGAGCAAAAGAGAGGGGGAGAGCGCAAAAGAGAGAGCAAGAGAGAGCGCAAAAGAGAGGGGGAGAGTGCAAAAGAGAGGGGGTGAGAGAGCGCAAAAGAGAGGTGGAGAGAGAGAGCAAAAGAGAGGGAGAGAGAGAGCAAAAGATAGGGAGAGAGAAAGCAAAAGAGAGGGGGGAGAGAGAGCAAAAGAGAGGGGAAAGAGAGAGCAAGCAAAAGAGAGGGAAGAGAGAGCAAATGAGATGGGGAGAGAGAGCAAAAGAGAGGGGGAGAGTGCAAAAGAGAGGGCGAGAGAGCGCGCAAAAAGCGCAAAAGAAAGGGGGGGAGAGAGCAAAAGAGAGGGGAGATCTAGAGAGAAAAAGAGAGAAAGAGAGAGAGCAAAAGATAGGGAGAGAGCAAGCAAAAGAGAGGGGGGAGAGAGAGCAAAAGAGAGGGGAGAGAGAGCACAAAAGTGAGGAGGGAGAGAGCAAAAGAGAGGGGGGAGAGAGAAAGAGCAAAAGAGAGAGGGAGAGAGAGAGCAAAAAAGAGGGGGGAGAGGGAAAGCAAAAGAGAGGGAGAGAGACAGCAAAAGAGAGGGGGGAGAGAGAGAGCAAAAATAGAATTTATGTTTACCTGATAAATTTCTTTCTCCTACGGTGTGTCCGGTCCATGGCTTCATCCTTACTTGTGGGATATTCTCATTCCCTACAGGAAGTGGCAAAGAGAGCACAACAGCAGAGCTGTCCATATAGCTCCCCCTCTAGCTCCGCCCCCCAGAAAAAAAAAAACCATAGGGTGCAGTGGTGACTGTAGTGTACAAAAACAAAAATTTTAAACCTGACTAAAAGCCAGGGCGGGCCGTGGACTGGACACACCGTAGGAGAAAGAAATTTATCAGGTAAACATAAATTCTAAGAGACACTGACAGAGACACTGATAAATAACAAAGTGTTGATTCAACTTCCTAATAAGATATCCTCAGAGCAGGAATCTTTGTTGGTTATTAAGAGACTATTAGCCATTTCTGTATCATATATAACATACTTAAGAGGGCTGTTCCCAGAAAGCTCATATGGCACTCGTTATCTTGAGGGCGCAATTCCAAAATACATACGTCACTACTGCCTCATGAAGAAGCCCGGCCGCTGATCGGGGGAAACGCGTTAGGCTACTAAAGAGCAAGCGTCTGACCAGCTGTTCTAGAATCCTATCCACGGTCATCAGAGCAGGGGTTCCGGACACCATGCCTGAAAATTTCCATCTTAAACCTGGTGTGGAGGAGCAGCAGCTGTACCTACACAGTGCTCAACTGATGTGCTTTTTAGCACTTACGAATCTTGTAAGTGTTAGTTTTTATGTGTGTATTTCACTGATAATAAAATATTTCACTTGAGTCGGCCTTGTGCGCCTCTGTCTTTTTTTCTTTTTCATGGTAAACATAAATTCTGTTTTCTCCTACATTGGTGTGTCCGGTCCACGGCTTCATCCTTACTTGTGGGAACCAATACCAAAGCTTTAGGACACGGATGAAGGGAGGGAGCAAGTCAGGTAACCTAAACGGAAGGCACCACTGCTTGTAAAACCTTTCTCCCAAAAATAGAAGCATAAGTATCGAATTTGTAAAATTTGGCAAAAGTATGCAGAGAAGACCACGTCGCTGCCTTACAGATCTGTTCAACAGAAGCCTCATTCTTGAAGGCCCATGTGGAAGCCACAGCTCTAGTAGAATGAGCAGTAATTCGTTCAGGAGGCTGCCGTCCGGCAGTCTCATAAGCCAATCGGATGATGCTTTTTAACCAAAAGGAAAGAGAGGTAGCAGTAGCTTTCTGACCTCTCCTCTTACCAGAATAGACGACAAACAATGAAGATGTCTGTCTGAAATCCTTTGTTGCGTCTAGAAAGAATTTTAAATCACGAACCACATCTAGATTGTGTAACAAATGTTCCTTTTTAGAAACTGGATTAGGACACAGAGAAGGAACAACTATTTCCTGGTTAATATTCCTATTGGAAACCACCTTTGGAAGAAAACCAGGTTTGGTACGTAAAACGATCTTATCTGTATGGAACACCAGATAGGGTGAATTACACTGCAAAGCAGACAATTCAGAAACTCTTCTAGCAGAAGAAATAGCAACCAAAAACAAAACTTTCCAAGATAGTAACTTAATATCTATGGAATGTAAAGGTTCAAACGGAACCCCTTGAAGAACTGAAAGAACTAAATTTAGACTCCATGGAGGAGTCACAGGTCTGTAGACAGGCTTAATTCTGACCAACGCCTGTACGAACGCCTGAACATCTGGCACGGCTGCCATATGTTTGTGTAACAAGACAGACGGAGCAGATATCTGTCCCTTTAAGGAACTAGCTGACAGACCTTTCTCCAAACCTTCTTGGAGAAAGGAAAGAATCCTTGGAATTCTAATTTTACTCCATGAGTAACCCTTGGATTCGCACCAATAGAGATGTTTCTGCCATATCTTATGGTAAATTCTCCTGTTTACAGGCTTTCTAGCCTGAACCAGAGTATCTATAACTGATTCCGAAAACCCACGCTTAGATAGAATCAAGCGTTCAATCTCCAAGCAGTCAGCTGCAGAGAAACTAGGTTTGGATGTTTGAATGGACCTTGCACTAGAAGGTCCTGTCTCAATGGTAGCTTCCATGGTGGAGCCGATAACATATTCACCAGGTCTGCATACCAAGTCCTGCGTGGCCACGCAGGAGCTATTAGAATCACTGAAGCCTTCTCCTGTTTGATCCTGGCTACTAGCCTGGGGAGTAGAGGAAACGGTGGAAAGACATACGCTAGATTGAATGACAAAGACGCCACAAATGCATCTACCAATGTCGCCTTGGGATCCCAATGTCGGACCTGGACCCGTAGCGTGGAACCTTGGAGTTCTGACGAGACGCCATCAGATCCAGATCTGGAATGCCCCATAGTTGGTTAACTGGGCAAAGACCTCCGGGTGAAGTTCCCACTCCCCCGGATGGAAAGTCTGATGACTCAAATAATCCGCCTCCCAGTTGTCTACTCCTGGGATGTGAATTGCAGATAGATGGCAGGAGTGATCCTCCGCCCATTTGATGATCTTGGATACTTCTCTCATCGCCAGGGAACTCTTTGTTCCTCCCTGATGATTGATGTACGCTACAGTCGTCATGATGTCCGACTGAAATCTTATGAATTTGGCCTCCGCTAGTTGAGGCCAAGCCAGGAGCGCATTGAATATCGCTCTCAGTTCCAAAATGTTTATCGGGAGAAGAGATTCTTCCCGAGACTATAGACCCTGAGCTTTCAGGGAGTCCCAGACCGCGCCCCATCCTAAGAGACTGGCATCGGTCGTGACAATGATCCACTCTGGTCTGCGGAAACTCATTCCCTGGGACAGGTGATACTGAGACAACCACCAGAGGAGCGAGTCTCTGGTTTTCTGGTCCATTTGTATCTGGGGAGACAAATCTGCATAATCCCCATTCCACTGCTTGAGCATGCACAGTTGCAATGGTCTTAGATGAATTCTGGCAAAAGGGACTATGTCCATTGCCGCAACCATTAGACCGATTACCTCCATGCACTGAGCCACAGAAGGCTGAGGAATGGCATGAAGAACTCGACAAGCATTTGAAAGTTTTGACTTCCTGACTTCCGTCAGAAAGATTTTTCATTTCTACCCAGACTATTATTGTTCCCAGGAAGGTAACCCTTGTGACCGGGGACAGAGAACTTTTTTCTACGTTTACCTTCCACCCGTTAGACCTTAGAAAGGCTAGAACAATATCCGTATGAGCCTTCGCTTTGTGGAAGGACGACGCCTGAATTAAGATGTCATCTAGGTAAGGTGCTACCGCAATGCCCCTTGGCCTTAGCACTGCTAGAAGGGATCCTAACACCTTTGTAAAAATTCTTGGAGCAGTGGCCAATCCGAAGGGAAGAGCCACAAACTGATAATGCTTGTCCAGGAAGGCGAACCTTAGGAAATGATGGTGAACTTTGTGGATCGGAATATGCAGGTATGCATCCTTTAGGTCCACGGTAGTCATGTATTGACCCTCCTGGATCATTGGTAAAATTGTTCGAATTGTTTTCATTTTGAATGATGGAACTCTGAGGAATTTGTTTAGGATCTTTAAGTCCAGAATTGGCCTGAACTTTCCCTCCTTTTTGGGAACTACAAACAGGTTTGAGTAAAAACCCAGTCCTTGTTCTGCTTTTGGAACTGGGTGTATCACTCCCATTTTTAAAAGGTCTTCTACGCAATGTAAGAATGCCCGTCTCTTTGTCTGGTCTAAAGACAAGCGAGACATGTGAAACCTTCCCTTTGGAGGAAGGTCCTTGAATTCTAGGAGATACCCCTGAGAGACAATCTCTAAAGCCCAGGGGTCTAGGACATCTCTTGCCCAAGCCTGAGCAAAGAGAGAGAGTCTGCCCCCTACCAGATCCGGTCCCGGATCGGGGGCTATCCTTTCATGCTGATTTGGTAGCAGCAGCAGGCTTCTTGGCCTGTTTCCCCTTGTTCCAGCCTTGCAATGGTTTCCATGCTGGTTTGGGCTGGGAAGTGTTACCCTCTTGTCTAGAGGCTGTAGAGCTAGGAGCCGGTCCGCTCCTGAAATTGCGAAAGGAACGAAAATTAGACTTATTTTTTGCTTTGAAAGGTCTATCCTATGGAAGGGCATGGCCCTTTCCCCCAGTGATGTCTGAAATAATCTCTTTCAATTCTGGCCCGAATAGGGTCTTACCCTTGAAAGGAATAGTAAGCAATTTTGTTTTGGACGACACATCCGCCGACCAAGATTTTAGCCAAAGCGCCCTGCGCGCCACTATTGCAAAACCTGAACTTTTTGCCGCTAATTTAGCTAATTGAAAATCGGCATCTAAAATAAAGGAATTAGCCAACTTCAGTGCGTGAATTCTGTCCATGACTTCATCATATGGAGTCTCCTTCTGGAGCAAATTTTCTAGTTCATCGAACCAAAAAGACGCCGCCGTGGTGACAGGAATAATGCACGAAATTGGTTGAAGAAGGAAACCTTGGTGAACAAAAATTTTATTAAGCAATCCTTTTAATTTTTTATCCATAGGATCTTTGAAAGCGCAACTGTCCTCTATTGGAATACTTGTGCACTTAGTTAACGTTGAAACTGCCCCCTCTACCTTAGGGACCGTCTGCCATGCGTCCCTTCTGGGGTCAACAATGGGGAACATTTTCTTAAATATAGGAAGGGGAACAAAAGGAACACCTGGCTTCTCCCACTCCTTAGTCACAATATCCACCATCTTAGGTATCGCAAACGCATCAGTGTGTACTGGGACCTCTAGGAAATTGTCCATTTTACACAATTTTTCTGGGATCACTAAAGGATCACAATCATCAAGTGCAGCTAGGACCTCCTTAAGTAGGGTGCGGAGGTGTTCTAGCTTAAATTTAAATGTTATGGTATCAGGCTCTGCCTGCTGAGAAACTTTTCCTGTCAGAAATTTCTCCCTCAGACAGGCCCTCCCTCACCGCCAATTCAGCTTGATGTGAGGGCACTACAGATAAATTATCCTCTGCGTCTGCTTGCTCATTTTCTGTGTTTAAAACTGAGCAATCACGCTTCCTAGGAAAGGCTGGCAGTTTGGATAAAAAATGCTAATTGTTGCATAGTAATCGCAATTGGTGCGCTAGATGTACTGGGCATCGCCTGCGCGGGCATAGCTGGTGTTGACACAGAAGGAGAGGAAAGCAAGCTATCTTCACTACCTTCAGCTAAAGAATCATCTTGGGCTATATTTTTAAGTGTGATTGTACTGTCCTTAAGCTGGTTGGATGCTATGGCACACTGCACACATAAATTTAATGGGGGAACCACCTTGGCCTTTGGACATACAGAACATAGTCTATCTGAAGATTCAGACATGTTTGATGCCCCACATGAAGCTGCATGGACTGCCTAGGCAAAATCAACTGCGCAATTGAGGCCTGAAAATGAGGCCTCCTCCCTCTTCATTCCAGAGTGGAGGGGCCTTTCTGACTAGATTTAGGTGTCCAAATAAGTGCCAGGCCGAAATTAAACCCCAAAAGTGTTTTAAAGTCTGCAAAAACACCTTATTTATAGTGAAAAACATGCTAAAAAGCAATCGATTTTAAAGCCCACAATAGTGTCAACCAGCATAGAGCCCTAAATATAAGCCATCATTTTATACAGAGTCTAAGAAAAAATGGCTTACCTATCCCAGAGGGAATTTCTGACAGTCTTCTAGCATTACATGGTCTTGTTAGAAAAATGACTGATCATACCTGAAGCAGTTAAGCCTGCAAACTGTTCCCCCCAACTGATGTTCTCTGGTTTCAACAGTCCTGCGTGGGAACAGCAATGGAATTTAGTTACTGGTGCTAAAATCATACTCCTCTCAACAGAAATCTTCTTCACTTTCTGCTGCAGAGTAAATAGTACAAACCGGCACTATTTTAAAATAACAAACTCTTGATAGAAGAAATAAAAAACTACAACTAACACAACATACTTTTTACCACCCCCGTGGCGATGCTACTTGTTCAGAGCGGCAAAGAGAATGACTGGGGGGCGGAGCTAGAGGGGGAGCTATATGGACAGCTCTGCTGTTGTGCTCTCTTTGCCACTTCCTGTAGGGAATGAGAATATCCCACAAGTAAGGATGAAGCCGTGGACCGGACACACCAATGTAGGAGAAAGAGAGGGGAGAGAGATCAAAAGAGAGGGGGGAGATAGAGAGCAAAAGATAGAGGGGAGAGAGAGAGAGAGAGAGAGAGAGAGAGAGAGCAAAAGAAAGCGGGAGAGAGCGAGCAAAAGAGAGGGGGGGAGAGAGAGAGCAAGGGTGGGACTGCTGTACTGCAAAAATGGCCCGTGTACAGGGGCTTTAGGACTAGTATTTTATAATGAGATAACAGCTTGTTGGTTGTAAGATTTTTTTTTTGCTATGTTATTATTATTATTCATGTTTCTCTTTTATTATTCATAATGTTTTAATAAGAAGGTTACAAGAAGTCAATCACCTAAATACACATATCACACGTGGTCATAACATTTACATAAAAAAATTCTCCATAAATGAAGATACACACAATAAGGGTGGGGGGATCAGATGGATGACAAGCATGAAGACCACCTAATAATTGGATTACACCCATCCCAGATGGGGTTAACGTAAATTGACTTCAACCAAAATTTGCAATTTGTGGTCTAAGTATATGTATTTCTATCACTTAGGGGCCTATATATTAATGTGCGAGCGGACATTATACGATGTAATATATATATAAATGCTGTCAGCATACACTGTGAACTGCTTGTGCAATGTTGCCCCCCGCTAACAGGGTGTGTCAATCAGCCTGATCGTATAGGATTGTGTGGATTTATGTCCGTGGCCTCAGAGCAGGTGGACAAATTATGCTTCATAACTGCTGTTTCCGACGAGCCTGAAGGCTCGTGCGGAAACAGGGGCATCAAGCTCCATTCGGCCCCTTAGACTTTTCATCACAAATAAATCCACATCTAATTTCTTCACATGGAACTATTACTACAATATATATATACAGTATATATATATATACATATATATATATATATATATATATTTATATAAATATTTTTTTTTTATTTTATAACATTTTCTATAACTTCATATTTCATCTTCAAGGGACAGTAAACACCTTGTAATTACAAGGCACTATTATGTTGCTGTTAGAGTACCATACCAGCCGAGCCAAGTCTTAATGTTTTGAAAACAAATTAGCATGCCTTTTAATACAATTATTTTTCAATAGCCAAACTCCTTTCACCATGCCTATAAGATAAAGTCAATTAGGGAAATATATATAGCAGGGTTGGCCTTGATAACGTAGCAGGGTTTATTTAAAGTTCTGAAATTGCTAAAATGTCAAAGATAAATTAAATCACATGAAAAGTAGGGCAAAATAAATAATAAAAATATATTGCAAAGTTGTTTCATTATGCATAACTAAACACTTTGGGCTAGATTACAAGTAAGGCGCAAACGGTTTGCTCAAGCGCAATTGTGTTTTTTGAGCCATTTTCATGGCGCTGATATTACAAGTGGAGTTTCAATCCTTAACCGGAAACAAAAAACTTGCACAAAACACTTCAAACATACATTACAATGTACAGTTACACTCATATTAACACTGCCTGATAAAAAAATAATAATAAAAATATTGTACAAAAAAGTTATAAGGGCTCAAAGATTGGAGATCTTGGGTGTTAGAAAAAAAAGGCAGGCAAATGGCTTTAAGACACATACATATACATTGCTAAAGGTGTATTTGTATGTGTATATATATATATATATATATATATATATATATATATTTATATTTATATTTATATATGTGTACATATATATATATATATATATATATATTAATGTATTTATGTGTATATATATATATATATATATATATATATATATTTACAGTCATATATACCAGTGGCGGATCCAGAGCCTGGTCTCGGGAGGGGCACTTCCAGATTTTTTTTGTGGCGGCGGAGACAGAGGGGGGGAGACAGAGGAGAGACACACAGGGGGGGAGACAGAGGAGAGACACACAGGGGGGGAGACAGAGGAGAGACACACAGGGGGGGAGACAGAGGAGACACACACAGGGGGGGAGACAGAGGAGAGACACACAGGGGGGGGGAGACAGAGGAGAGACACACAGGGGGGGGAGACAGAGGAGAGACACACAGGGGGGGGTGACACACGGGGGGGAGACAGATGAGAGAGACACACAGGGGGGGGGAGACAGAGGAGAGACACACAGGGGGGGGGAGACAGAGGAGAGACACACGGGGGGGGGGAGACAGAGGAGAGACACACGGGGGGGGGGGAGACAGAGGAGAGACACACAGGGGGGGGGGGGAGACAGAGGAGAGACACACAGGGGGGGAGACAGAGGAGAGACACACAGGGGGGGAGACAGAGGAGAGACACACAGGGGGGGAGACAGAGGAGAGACACACAGGGGGGGAGACAGAGGAGAGACACACAGGGGGGGAGACAGAGGAGAGATACACAGGGGGGGAGACAGAGGAGAGATACACAGGGGGGAGACAGAGGAGAGATACACAGGGGGGAGACAGAGGAGAGATACACAGGGGGGAGATAGAGGGTGGAGACAGAGGAGAGACACACAGGGGGAGACAGACACACAGGGGGGAGCCTCATTTATTGTGCCTTTATTGTATGTATTATATACATACAGACACATAGCATACATACATGCACATATACAAATATGATACATTTAGACATACAGACACATAACATACACGCACACATATACATACATATAGACATACAGAAACATAGCATACATACACACAAACACATATACATACATATAGACATACAGACACATAGCATACATACACACTAACACATACATATAGACATACAGACACATAGCATACATACACACAAACACATATACATACATATAGACATACAGACACATAGCATACATACACACTAACACATACATATAGACATACAGACACATAGCATACATACACACAAACACATATACATACATACATATAGACATACAGACACATAGCATACATACACACTAACACATACATATAGACATACAGACACATAGCATACATACACACAAACACATATACATACATATAGACATACAGACACATAGCATACATACACACAAACACATACATATAGACATACAGACACATAGCATACATACACACAAACACATATACATACATATAGACATACAGACACATAGCATACATACACACAAACACATATACATACATATAGACATACAGACACATAGCATACATACACACAAACACATACATATAGACATACAGACACATAGCATACATACACACAAACACATACATATAGACATACAGACACATAGCATACATACACACAAACACATATACATACATATAGACATACAAACACATACATACAAACATGATACATTTAGACATACAGACACATAACATACATACACGCACACATATACATACATATATATATACATACAGACACATAGCATACATACACACAAACACATATATACATACATACAGACACATGACATACATACATGCACATACATAAACACAAACACAAATACAGGCTCAGCAAAAAGAAATATAAATACAATTACACAATTTAAGGTAAAAATGTTTTAAAAAACTCAACATGCTCTCTAATGTTGCTATATATATATATATATATATATATATATATATATATAATTTATTTAATTTTTGTCACACAAAAAAGGACTGTCTGGCTGCTCATTTGGAAAACACATACACTTAAAGTCTCTTCTCAGGGAAAAATGTAAAACAACTGAAGCAAGTATACAAACAAGCAGACTTGCTCTGAGCAGGAAGAGTCCTCAGTCTGAGGCTGGGGATAAGGCTGAGTGTTCACCCATGCACGCAGCACACACATGGGTTTTAACGTAAGATAAAAAACAGACCTGGCAAACAGCTGCATCTGCCGTCTTTTCAGTAGCTCATTTTGTGAAGTGTCAGCGCTCCTGCCTATAAATTATCTGCCCTTAGTGCTGCTGCTGCTTCATGGTAAATACACTAACTGAACCGCGCAAGGGAAAAGAGAAGGGGAGGGGATGGAAGGGAGGGGGAAATTTCCTGTTAGGCAGTTTAAACTTTAAAAGACCGGTGCTGTCAGACACTGTATATTCTGCAGCACCGCTCTGTGGTAGTTCTGTTATTGTTCTATTTCTGAATCAGAGCTGCAGTAGAAGATCTGTGCTGCGCTCCGGTTTCCCGCCTCAAATGCTTAAAGCCTTAAAACAAAATTACTTTAATAGAGAGCACCCCTTAGAAGTGCAACTTCTAAAAGGCTTTCTCTAAGGACATTTTTTTTATAGTCTGCGGCCCCAATAAATAAAATGAGTACCTTAAAAAGTTCAGTGAGTTGCCGGCTGCTGTCCTGAACGTTCGTTCCTGTCGGCCCGCCTCTGAGGTGAGCTCTCTCACTTCAGACTTTTTTTCAGCTTGCTGCCTTCAGCCCTGGAGTGGTGGACGGTCCCTGGCTACTCCCACTGACTGTGTGTCTGTCTGCTCTGTCCAGTGTCCACGCACATGATCCCAGGTGCAGTGGCCTGGCTGGCTCAGGCCTGTGACTCCTGTCTGAGGCAAGCTGATGACGCGAAGCACGCAGACGCTCCCAGGCTGAGGCTCCCGCTCCCTCCACTATGTCACGTGGTGGAGCGTGCTGGTGAGAGATGTGACATCATCACAGTGACAGCCGCCGGGCCGGGACCGCCCCTCACCCACCTGCTGACCCAGCCCATTATAGGAACTGACAGTCACACAGTGAGTGACAGTAACTATACACTGCAGTCAGTTGGTAGTTGCGGAGTCAGAGTGAGGCAGCCGCAGCAGCGGTCGGAGAGGGGGACGGGTTAAGGGGTTACACAACCTTCAACCATATAAGTTTAATAAATAACATTAAAACTTTTACTGTACAGTAATTACACACGGATGCTGCTGCTGCAGCAGTGGGGAGGGTACAAACTTGTATAAGGGGCTGGTGTTTGGAAGTTACCGGGCGGCAATTAGCAATTTCTCGGGGGGGGCAATTGCCCCGTTGCCCCCCCACTGGATCCGCCACTGATATATACACATATAAAAACATTAATATATATGTACAGATATAAACATATAAGTGCATTATATCCCTTTGCCATTAAGTAGATGAAAACATGATAAAACATATTTATGCAATATTCATATTTAAAGTAAAAGTAAACCTTAGCGTTTTACAAACGCTAGGATTGACTTTTGAAACAAAAGGGACATTCATTCATGAAGTATAAGATATTTCATGTAGAAAGCTCCTTTATTTGTTTTAACTGATCGCTGTTTTTAGCTGCTACAACTGCACAAGGCTAAAAAATTTTTTTGCTGAGGTGACGTTTTCACCTCTTAGCCAATAGCAGTACGGTAAATCCGGCTCTTAGCAGCATCGGTTAAAACAAATAATGGAGCTTTCTACATGAAGTATCTAATACTTCATGAATGAAAGTCCCCTTTATTTGTTTCAAAAGTAAATCCTAGCGTTTGTAAAACGCTAGGATTGACTTTCACTTTAATAAAGATTTTAACTATGTATTTACTATAAATATTTCACATTTTTTAATGTGAATATGCTATGTTATTTGGGCGATGGGTGTTTGGTTTTTTCAACAATTTTCTTTTCTCCATTGACTTCTATGGGGAATGCAAAAATGCAATGGCGTTTGTACGATTTTGTGTGTTAGTTTTTTCCTACTTTTTTGTCTCAATTGATTTCAAAGGGGGAATACATGCACTTGCACGCGAAATATCAAGTTGGGATTTTTGCGCTATTTGGTTTAATGCTTGTGAAAAATACGTTTTTTTGGAACTTGTAATATGAACGCAACCGACTAGCACAAAAAGCTTAACTCTACTGAAGTTTTCTAGATGACGAAAAAAATACTGCGCCACTTGTAATCTAGCCCTTTATAAAAAAAAGGTATTTACTGTCCCTTTAAGGATTTTCTTATTAGAATAAAACATTTTACGTGGTATAACTTAATGGTATATACATCATCTAGATTTTATATAGTAAGTTATTCTAATTGCCTTAAACTGCAGCAGCTAGTCCTAATACATTTGTAAATGAATCACAAATAGTTTGTTAATCACTGATTTATCACCACAATTAGTTTTTGTTTTATTATTGGTTTAGCATTGTTAATAAATTTTTACCTATAATTTATGACTACCGTTATCTTGTGATTATATTTTAAGGGCACACATAAAGAGTTTGGTAACGGTAACGTTTTAGAAATGTCTAGAGTGCTATAATATATGTGTATTCTATATAGTTGGGGTAGGAATACCATTACACATTAGTCCTAATTTTTTAAAACCATTATCATTACAATATAATAATGATGACAGCCATGATTTAAACTTTAAAGGGTCATTCCAGTCAAAATATGAATGCACATAGATTTATTGCATCTTTGAATAGAAACATATTTCAGCCTGTGTGTCTTTGGGCTCTCAGCCCAAAGTGGAGTGTTATTTTATTACAATATCTGCCTAACATTTATCTTTACCTACAGGTCCTACCTACAATAACAATTCCACTATCTGCAATTTACAGGTTGGGCATCTAAAAGGCCGCACTTATCTGATCTTATGTATTAGATTCAGAGTGAAGTACTATTCTTGTATAATTTTTGCCTACTAATATCCATTTCTCTCCCTACAGCACTTTACCCTAAGATCCTTCCATACTCATAATTGCTGTATAGACAAATGCTATTGGGTTACACACTTAAATTGCAATGTTCACTGTGTAAACTAATCTTGACCTTCCCTCTACAGGTATTTTAGTATAAAGGTCTGTCTATACATAAATTGAAAGTGCAACTGAGCTACCCAATTTCTAGGATATCACAGTGGCACATACTCCTGGATACGTTGTTACCCAGCAGGTACTACAGATTAGAACCTAATTCCTCTGATAATCTCTGACACTCTCTCCATCCATTTCCTGCTGTACGAAGGTACAGCAGGTCATATCCTCATTCCTTTTCCCGTCCTGGCCAAGTGAGGGCAAGCCCCCTGGAGAGGGTGTTTATTGAGAAACTCACTTTAACCACCCTCAGGGAAGACTGACCAAGATTTGATACTACCCAGGGTCGGGCTGTCGAATTTCACTCTGGCTACTAGAACACTGCTGAATATGGCTGCCTAAACCAAGATTGACGTCAGGGGGACTTTAGTACCATTCTCCTCACCATTGTTTTATTCAATATATTCTACACTGCAGAGCTAGTGTTTAAACACATTGATTTGGCCGAAGGAACAAGCTTGAAACCATGTCCCAAACTACCAAAAGAAAATCTAAACCGTCTCACCCACCCGGAAAAATAGTCGCAGACCATGTTAAAAACCATCATACTGGAAAATCCCAAATGTATAGGGAATCCACATCTGCATTAGAGGGCAGTGAATCTGAAGGCAGCATAGACTCCCAATCTCCTATACCAGATACTCTATCTGCAAACATTGTGGATGTTCTAACCAGACAAATGAACCTCCTTCAAGAGACACTGACAAAGGAAATTAAAGGTTCCACAGCTGAGCTCCGCAGAGAAATTGGTGCATTGGGAGAATGCACTGAAACTTTGGAGCGTAAGCAAGAAGATCTAGCTGTAGATCATGCCCACTTACAAGCCTATTCCCAAAACTTAGCAATCCAGATGTCTGACTTAGAACTAAAACTAGCCGACATGGAAGATCACTCCCGACGGAATAATCTGAGATTCCACGGAATACCTGAAGAGGTTGGCCCCCAAGAACTGGAGTCTTATGTTCTGGAGTTTTGTAATATCTTACTGTCCTCTTCGGAGCCGCCCGGTCTCCTACTTGACAGAGTCCACAGAGTAGCACGACCTAGATCTGTCTCCCAAGAAAAGCCTAGAGATGTCCTAGCTAGGATCCATTTCTTTACCCACAAAGAGAAGATAATGAGAGAGCTGGTTAACAAACCCCAACTTCCTGATAAGTTTCAGCAAATTACGGTGTTTCCGGACATCTCCAGCTACACTTTACAAAAGAGGAGATCCTTCAGGACCATCACCCAAATTCTGAGAACGGAAAATATCAGATATAGATGGGGATACCCGACAAGGCTTATAGTTTCTAAAAATGGTGAGACTCACACAATTTTCACCCCTAAAGAAGGATTCGACCTGTTACAAGATTGGGGCCTAGCTTCAACTAAACCCCGGAAGGATACAGATTCTTTGCCCTCTAGAGATCGGTCAGATATTAAGGACATGACCCAACCACTACAAAGATCTAATGGAAAGGACATTCCTCTTGCCACCGAAATCCGGGCTGGCGCCCCAGACTTTACCCTCAGGCTACAAAAGCCCACCAAATGATAAATAAAGAGCTCTGGTCTGAAGCTAGTAAACATGTATATAATGTTAGATGTATTTACCATGTGTTAGTTACTTATTACATAAAGGAAATGGGGAGACCTAGGACCTCCTATAGGAGAATGGGCACTTGACCAGCGGTACCCGCTTTATTCCCTAAGTAACCATCTTTTTTCGTTGGGACTCACGTGATCTCCCCATTCCTTTCAGTTCTACAGGTTGCTTGATTTCCATCAGGCACCTACATGTTGCTGAACTAAACTGTTTTGAGAGATAATAGAGTTTACAGCGTATTTTATACCACTAACATTACATGCTAATATGCTCGTAGAAATGTGATGTATTATTTAGTTTAAGGGAAAGACACTGGTATATAGCCCACCAAATGATAAATAAATAGCTCTGGTCTGCAGCTAGTAAACATGTATATATTGTTAGATGTATCTACCATGTGTTAGTTGCTTATTACACAAAGGAAATGGGGGGACCTATGACCTCCCATAGGAGAATGGGCGCTTGCCCAGCAGTACCTGCTCTATTCCCTAAGTAACCATCTGTTTTCGTTGGGACTCACGTGATCTCCCCATTCCTTTCAGTTCTACAGGTTGCTTGATTTCCATCAGGCACCTACATGTTGCTGACCTAAACTGTTTCGAGAGATAATAGAGTTTACAGCATATTTTATATCACTAACTTTACATTTTACTATGCTCGTAGAAATGTGATGTATTATTTAGTTTAATGGAAAGACACTGGTATATTCTTTTTATTCACACTCCCCCAATGACAGTCAATCTCTACATACAAGTTAAATACTTGTACTACCTCCCCCCCCCCCCCCATACACGCAAATTCTATTTGTGCTATCCCCTCTTACGGGGACTGGAGAAGTCAGTTTTGTATCTAGATACACTTCTCCATTTGGTGATCCAGCGGTTCACCACATCTGATAAAATATTTAAAACCTCACCTAACTAACACTGATACACTTGGTTCAAACTTATAAGACACCCATTATACTATTTGAACTGAATAGTTGTTTTTCCTGTTCATTTGTTCAACGTTTTCTTTTTTCATCATTCTCTAGGTGAAAATCAAAATCCTTATAGGAAGTAATCCTTAGTGGCTCTTTTTGACCGCTAATACGAATAACAAGCTTTGTGCCCAACGAGTTCCACACTCAGGTGCGCAGATCCAGGCGGGGTGAGTCTACCACCTAAACCCTTTCCTCTTACTTCCCTTTCCCTGTCCCCCCCCCCTCCAAACTTACGATGGCGTCAACCTCTAATAACATTTCCTTTGCAACATTAAATGTCAAGGGACTTAACTCACAGGAAAAGAGAAGTATGCTTACCAATACCATGAAGTCTCTGAAAAAACAAGTCATGTTTTTACAAGAGACACATTGGTTAGCGTCAACCCAGACTCCATACAGGACCCCAGAATATCCTGTAGTGGTCCTAGCTTCTCATACTGAGAAATCTAGAGGAGTAGCGATTGCCATACACAAATCTTTACATTTCGAACATATCCACGCAGAGAAAGATAGCCAAGGGCGGTTCCTACTGCTCAACTGTAAACTAAACGGTATACTATTCACTCTGGTTAACATATATGCCCCAAACCAATTGCAATCTAAGTTCCTGAAAGGTGCACTGTCCAAAATTGAGAAACACAAAACTGGGATGATAATTCTAGGGGGCGACTTTAATATGATATGGGACCCCCTACTAGACAAGAAGGTTCAGAGTGGGAAAACAATAGACGCATACTCTATAACTACTGCCAATAAGTTCCGAAAATACATTATCCAACACAATTTGTATGACATCTGGAGGGCACTGCACCACAATGACAGAGACTATACATATTTTTCTAGACCCCATAATTCCAACTCGAGGCTCGACCACTTCTTCACTGACTCATGGACACTCAATAGAGTCCTAACGTCACATATTAGGGTCTGCCCATGGTCGGATCATGATATTCTGATGTTCACTCTCTCTACTGACTTAACCACAGAGTCTAGACCTAGCTGGAAATTCCCAAAACAAATGCTCCAAGATAAAGCTTTTAGAACCTCCCTCCAAGCCTCTATTGTAGAGTTTTTGAGAATAAATGAAACCCCAGATGTGTCCTCCCAAACAATATGGGCCGCTTTGAAAGCATACATAAGAGGGATATGCATTCGGAGACAGGCAATGTTACGATGCCAAGCAGGTCTCCCCCTGGGCCTTCTCATGGCCGAGCTATGCTCTGTATAACAGGAGAATAAAGACTCTCCAACTACAAGCCTAGCCGATAAAATTAGGGAACTAAGAACACAATTGGCGTATAGAGAACTGCAAAGAGTTAAAGACTCTTATGCCAGATTCAAGAAGCTGATGTATTGTCAAGGCAACAAGCCCTCAACCCTCCTTGCCCATAAACTAAGGAGCAGGACAGCGGCAGCTAGAATCTTATCTCTCCAAAGAGGTAACATTTCGGTCTACTCACCCAAGGAAATTGGAGAGACGTTCGCGGCTTATTACTCTGACCTGTACCATCTTAAGCCCTCGATGGCTATCAAAGAGTCCTCTTCACGTGAAGTAGTAGACTTTCTACAGACGCTAGGCTTACCAACCCTCCCAGACGAAGATAGAGAAGCACTTAAAGCCCCATTTTTCTTAAATGAGCTTAGTTTAGCCATTAAACATACCCATAATAACAAGGCTCCAGGTCCTGATGGTTACCCGGCAGCCTTCTATAAACTGTTTAAAACAGATTTAAACAAGATCCTCCTCAAGGTCTTTTCTGAAGCTTGAGAGGCAGGCTCATTCCACAAAGAATTTTTACAAGCAGTAATTCTACCCATTCCTAAACCAAACAAAGATCCCTCACAATGTACGAGTAACAGACCAATCTCCTTGATAAATGGTGATGTAAAGCTATATGCAAAGCTATGGGCTAATCGCCTTAATAGCCTGCTCCCGAAGGTGATACATACAGACCTGGTCGGTTTCACGTTTGGTAGAGAGGGCCCAGACAATTCCCGAAAAATGCTAAACATACTTACGGAAGCCTCCCGTCTGAGGTTGCCCATGCTGGCCCTGTCGTTAGACGGAGAAAAAGCATTTGACAGGGTCAGATGGGAATACTTATGGCACACGCTTGCCCAATTTGGCATACCAGAGGACGTGATTACGGCAATTCGAGCCCTATATTCCTGCCCCTCTGCAGTAGTTAAAGGTCTGGGTTTCGCCTCTTCAGAAATATGTATTACCAACGGAACCAGACAAGGATGCCCCCTGTCACCTTTAATTTTTTCCATGGCCATTGAACCCCTAGCTCAGGCTATTAGGCAATCACACATAGTACGAGGTGTCCAGCTTGGCGGCGCGACTGCGAAGATTGCACTGAACGCGGACGATGTTACGCTCTTTTTAACAAACCTAATAGGCTCCTTGCCAGCACTCTTTGATATTATTACTGAGTTCGGAGCTCATAGTTACTACAAGGTAAATGTCGCCAAAACGGAGGCTCTACCAGTATGCATCCCAGCATTTGAATTAGATATATTGCAAACATCGTACTCTTTCCAATGGTCACGAACCACCATTCGGCATCTGGGGGTACAACTTAGTCCAGACCCGAAAATAGTTATTACCGTTAACTATGCAAATCTTAATAGAGAGGATACTGAGCTTACCTCCTCTTGGAGTCTTAAAGAGATTTCATGGCTAGGCCGCATCGCATCTTTCAAAATGATGATCTTGCCTAAAATTCTATACTACTTCCGATGTATCCCTCTTAATGTCCCCAACGCTTTAATAGATAAGCTCCAATCTCTTGGACAACACTATATCTGGAATGGGTCTAGGCCCTGGGTTGCAGCGAAAATACTCCAAAAAAATATGAGCATGGAGGGGTAGCAATGCCTAGCATACGCGGATACTATGAGGCAGCCAGGCTTTCTCACATCACAGCGTGGGCAGACAAAGGGGAACTACAGGGTTGGAAAAGCATAGAAGCATTAGCCCTTCCTCTGGGCTTAAAGTTGGCAGACTTACCCTGGATTCCTAGTCACTGCTTTGACAGCTTGAGACTAAAAAATTTAATTATCAGAGATAATCTGAAAGTTTGGTATAGCCTTAGAAATCTACGCAACATTGCCCCACACCCGTCTCCCATTCACTCCATACCAGCCTTACTGGCAGCTCTCCCCGACACACACATACAACAGTGGAGTGAATGGGACCTGAAAGTGGTCTCCCGTCTATACCCCTCAGGCACTCTACTCACTCCCCATAATATAAGAACAATTATCCCAGAACCCCCCCCCCCATGGGCCTCTTTTGAATACTCGAGACTTTATGCTTTTATGACATCATGGGGATTCACCAAAGCTCTAAATAGACCCCTGACTAACTGGGAAAAGTTATGGAAGCTTCCTATTAAGACTCCTAGACTCATATCGTTTCACTATGATCTCTTACAGACGTCCACTAATAGAGACAGACCCTGGCAGTTGAGGGCATGGGAGGGAGATCTATCCAGACCTATTTCAGATAAAGACCTATGTACAGCTATGACGTTAACTAAAAAGATGGTACACTGTGCAAATACCTTGGAGGCCTACATGAAATTATTCCTAAAATGGTACTATACTCCCACGAGGCTGTCACAGATGTTCCCTACAATGTCTCCTTTATGCTGGAGAGATTGCATGCAAAGAGGCTCAGATATACATATTTGGTGGGATTGCTTAAAACTGGCACCTCTCTGGAATCAGGTAAAAACCCTCTGTGCTAACCTTGGGCTCTCTATTCCACTCACTCCTGCAATTGCCCTCCTACACATCTTCCCGAGGAGCGTCCCAACCCACGTTTCTAAATTGGTCATCTTTGTCCTAGCGGCCACGAAACTGGCGATAGCAAGGGCCTGGAAGCAAACCCAACCCCAGATATTACAGCTATTACATATATAATGCAGGTATACGCCAAAATGGAACAAAGTTTCTATTCTAGCATGGATAAGGAAGAGCTATACTGGCAGATTTGGGAGACCTGGTTTAACTATCAGGGAGATCACAGCTAAATATATAGTCATGATAAAGTTTCCGACCACTCCCATTATCATAATTAAACTTTCATACCCAGTTAAGATGTGCTAATTAGCCGATGGCACCCGCTTCTCTAAACTTCTTACCGAAAACTGATCGTCCCCCCTCTCTCTTGCCCTACCCCCCCTCCTCTCCCTTCCCCCCCTTCTTACCCCCCTTCCTATAACATGGGACCTATTTTTTGCCCTAGCTTATGTTTCTCCTTCCCCTCCTTCTTCCCATAAAAGACCTCCCCCGCCTGGAGATGCGCACTGCGATTACTAGATGAAGTGTACGGACAGATATTCCTAAGCTGACTTTATGAAGTCCCTAGAAAGTTGAGTTAATATATAGGACTGAAGTATTACCCGGTCTCTGTATTTAAAGTCTGTTCATATTATTCAAAAATGAGGTTTCCGTAGTTGATATTTTTGTTCATATTAACCGAAAATGAGGTTTATGTGGTAGATATTTTATTTCATACTTGACATGCTCGATCTATATGCTCTGCATTTCCATCAATAGCTATATTTACTGTGTTATTACAACAACATAATGTTTATATATATGTGAACTTGTTAGTCACCTACGTTGTAACATTTGTTGTAATGCTTAATCCTCAATAAAAAATATTTAAAAAAAAAAAATTAAAAAAAATAAGTTACAAAAAATAAAAAAATATTACAAGATTTTTAAGCTAATTACACCTAATCTAAGCCCCCTAATAAAATAACAAAGCCTCCCAAAATAAAAAAATGCCCTACCCTATTCTAAATTACGAAAGTTAACAGCTTTATTACCTTACCAGCCCTTAAAAGGGCCTTTTGCGGGGCATGCCCCAAAGAAATCAGCTCTTTTGTCTGTAAAAAAAAACACAATACCACTCCCCAACATTACAACCCACCACCCACATACCCCTACTCTAACCAAACCCCCCTTAAATAAACCTAACACTACCCCCCTGAAGATCATTCTACCTTTAGCCGTCTTCAGCCAGCCGACCACAGATGGAACAGAAGAGGACATCCGCAGCGGTCAAAGTCTTCATCCAAGGGGCGCTGAAGAGGTCTTCCATCCGATAGAAGTCTTCATCCAGGCGGCGTCTTCAATCTTCATCCATCTGGAGTGGAGCCATCTTCAAAGCAGCCGACGCAGAGTCATCTTCATCCACGACGCCTTCTCGCCAAATGAATATTCCTTTAAGTGACGTCATCCAAGATGACGTCCCTCGAATTCCAATTAAGGTAGGAAAAATCTGATTGGCTGATCCAATCAGCCAATCAGATTTAGCTCGCATTCTATTGGCTGATCGGAACAGCCAATAGAATGCGAGCTCAATCTGATTGGCTGATTGGATCAGCCAATCGGATTGAACTTGAATCTGATTGGCTGATTGGATCAGCCAATCAGATTTTTCCTACCTTAATTCCGATTGGCTGATAGAATCCTATCAGCCAATCGGAATTCGAGGGACGCCATCTTGGATGACGTCACTTAAAGGAATATTCATGCGGCGAGTAGGCGTTGGTGGATGAAGATGGCTCCGCATCGGCTGCTTTGACGATGGCTCCGCTCCGGATGGATGAAGATTGAAGCCGCCTGGATGAAGACTTCTATAGGATGGAAGACCTCTTCAGCGCCCCTTGGATGAAGACTTTGACCGCTGCGGATGTCCTCTTCTGTTCCATCGGTGGTCGGCTGGCTGAAGACGGCTAAAGGTAGGATGTTAGGTTTATTTAAGGGGGGTTTGGGTTAGAGTAGGGGTATGTGGGTGGTGCGTTGTAATGTTGGGGGTGGCATTGTGTTTTTTTTACAGGCAAAAGAACTGATTTCTTTGGGGCATGCCCCGCAAATGGCCCTTTTAAGGGCTGGTAAGGTAATAGAGCTGTTAACTTTCGTAATTTAGAATAGGGTAGGGCATTTTTTTATTTTGGGGGGCTTTGTTATTTTATTAAGGGGCTTAGATTAGGTGTAATTAGCTTAAAAATCTTGTAATATTTTTTTTTTTTGTAACTTAGTTTTTTTTATTTTTTGTACTTTAGTTAGTTTATTTAATTGTATTTAATTGTAGGTATTTGTAGATAATTATTTTAATTTATTTAATGATAGTGTAGTGTTAGGTTTAATTGTAACTTAGGTTAGGATTTATTTTACAGGTAATTTTGTATTTCTTTTAGCTAGGTAGTTATTAAATAGTTAATAACTATTTAATAACTATTCTACCTAGTTAAAATAAATGAAAAGTTACCTGTAAAATAAATATAAATCCTAAAATAGCTACAATGTAATTATTAATTACATTGTAGCTATCTTAGGGTTTATTTTACAGGTAAGTATTTAGTTTTAAATAGGAATAATTTAGTTAATGATAGTGTAGTGTTAGGTGTAATTGTAACTTAGGTTAGTTTTTATTTTACAGGTAAATTTGTCTTTATTTTAACTAGGTAGCTATTTAATAGTTAATAACTATTTAATAGCTATTGTGCCTAGTTAAAATAAATTGAAATTTGCCTGTAAAATAAAAATAAATCCTAAAATAGCTACAATATAATTATTAGTTATATTGTAGCTATATTAGGGTTTATTTTATAGGTAAGTATTTAGTTTTAAATAGGATTAATTTAGTTAACAATAGTAATTTTATTTAGATTTATTAAAATAATATTTAAGTTAGGGGGGTGTTAGGGTTAGACTTAGGTTTAGGGGTTAATTAGTTTAATATAGATGGCAGCGGTATAGGGGGGGCAGGATAGGGGTTAATAAATTTATTATAGGTGGAGACGGTTTAGGGGGGGCAGATTAGGGGTTAATAAGTTTAATATAGGTTGCAGACGGGTCCGGGAGCGGCGGTTTAGGGGTTAAACAATTTATTTAGTTGCGGCGGGGTACAGGATTGGCAGGATAGGGGTTAATAAATTTATTATAGGTGGCGGCGGTATAGGGGGGCAGGATAGGGGTTAATAGGTATTATGTAGGTGGCGGCAGGGTCCGGGAGCGGCGGTTTAGTGGTTAATAAGTTTATTAGAGTGGCGGTGGGCTCCGGGAGCGGCGGTTTAGGGGGTAATACATTTATTTTGGGTGTGTTTTAAGACTGTGTATTGTGTGTGCCAACCCTTTTATTAAGACTGTGTGTGCATGGTGTGAGTTGTTCCTTCAAGACAGTGTGCAGTGTATGTATGCCTGTACTATTAAGACAGTGTGTTTGGTGTGAGTTGTCCCTTTACGGATGTGTGTGTCATGTGTGCTTGTGTGTGCTGTGACATATCCCATTAAAACTGTTTGTGGGTGAGAAACCCAAAATGTTTCTTTCATTATTCAGATAAGCATGCAATTTTAAGCAACTTTCTAATTTCTTAGAATTTCTTAGAATTTCTCTTATTATAACATTTTATTTGTTCTCTTGTTATCTTTATTTGGAAAAGCAGAAATCAAAGATTAGGAGCATGCCCATTTTTGGTTCAGTACCTGGTTAGCGCTTGCTGATTGGTGGCTAAATGTAGCTACCAATCAGTAAGCTCTACCCAGTTGCTGAACCGAAAGTGGGCTGGCTCCTAAGCTTACATTCCCGCTTTTCTAAATAAAGATACCAAGAGAATGAAGAAAAATTGATAATAGGAGTAAATTAGAAAGTTTCTTTAATTTGCATACTCTGTATCATGAAAGAAAACATGTGTGTTCGATATCCCTTTAAGGCTGTGTGATCTGTCCCTTTAAGACTGTATTTGGTGTGCTTAAGGCTGTGTGAATTGTGTAAGCACATCTGTCCCTTTAAGACTGTGTGAACATGCAGCTAGTTGCCCCTTTAAGGCTGTCTGTTGTTTCTGTTTGTGCATGGTGTGATTGGTCCTATTGAAGCTGTGAGTCCTGTTGGTGCGTTATCCCTTTAAATTATGCATTGTGTGTGCCTGTCTCTTTAAGACTGCTCATCCCTTTAAAGCTCTGTGCATTTGGGTGCTTATAAGACTGTGTGCTTATCCCTTATAGATTGTGCACGGTGTGATTAGTTCATCTGTGTGACCTGGGTGTTTGTAATGCTGCACGGCCGAGACAATCATTTAGAACAAGTCACATAACGTATATGATGATGAGGAAGAAGGGAGATGCTGTCGTGCTAGGGAGGGATGCAGTCAGCGGCCCCTCCCCCATAGCCCTATGTTAAAAGCTTGTGTTATATCCCCACACCCCTCCTCCACTCCCACATCAGCTTCTATGTCAGCTGCAGCACCGGGAGGAGAAGTAGCTGCTAGGTGCACGGAGCACAGGCAGGGGATAGGTGAGCAGCTGCAGGGGTCTGCCAGCCTCCTCTCAAAGCATGGGAAACATACCAGCTGCCTAAAACTTGGGGGGACTTGTCCCCACGCCAGCCCCCCATTCATTGCTCCCATGGATCTGCTGTCAGTCTGAACTGCCTGCTGTAAATCCCAGGACCACACTGTCAAGGTAGGGTGGGGGACACAGGAGGACCATTTCTTTGATCATTGAGGCTGAAGGTGGGCGCTCCCCCCGCCCTCTACTCTCATCTAATGTCTTCTTCAATGGGGCCCAAAGGCCCTCGGCCACCCACAGTGCCTCCCCCAATGCAAGATCTCCCCGACCTGAGCCATCTGACAGAGGAAGAGAGGAATATAATCATGGCAGTGATGGACCGACAGAAGGAGGAGGAGGAGAAGGAAGAGGCCATGCTAAAGTAAGGAAAATAAAAAAAAAAGACCATCACATTAATTCAATGTAAATTTTGGGAGGCCGTTTACAAGGGACAAGAGGATGATGTACTGTAGGTGGGTTGCATTAGATTTAATAACCGGTTTATGAATTAGATGCTTCGTTAACATTAATATCGTATGTGTAGGAAGAAGGTACAAGGCAATAAGGTGTTCTATCATTTATGGAAATTATGTCATCTATATTGTTAGTAGTGACATATGTTCATGTGTTTCTTTAATGGGATGATGTAGTCAATATGTATTTTATTCTATTGGCATATATTAGAAGCTAAATACAGGTATAACTGATGCTGGGCATGCTAGAATAATAGAAAAAAATAGACCCCCCCTCAATTAAGTTTTAAAAGATTCTCACCTTTCCAGTATTTGTAGTGTAAATGCAATGTGCAATGCAGAATCCCTTCCTGTTTCTGTCTGCAGCGTAAAGACCTTTAGGCCTATTAATGCCTGTACCGATAGAAAGAATATTCTTTGGGGTTATAGTGCAGAAATGTTGGTGAGGTCCTTCCCCACTTCACTATAAGCATTTCATCCCCTGTTATACTAGGTATACTGTTGTATGTTTGATTGCAACTCCATTTTATATTTTTTAATTGCTATGCAGATTGTGATACTAACTCTTATCCTCTAAATAATGTAATCACTGCATTTTAATTCAGATGTAACAAGTGATATGTATGTCATTTTTGGGGCTATACCATATTTATCCTGCAGATCCAAATTTTAGGTTTTACTTTATAACTGTTGTGAGTAAGCACCATATTAATGATGGATCTGAGTACCAGAATGATGCTTGGCATGAAAGTGAATAGCTGGCTTCTTCCTGAGAGCATTTGACTTGCTGGTCCAGAGAGCATTGGGTGTGGTTGCAATCGCTAAGATGTTTGTTTTTTTGTTTTTAGGATGTTAAATGCTGAACAGCTTTTTGTTTGTAGTATTTCCATCATGTTGATAAAAACAGCACTCCAGATCTGTAGCCATTTTATACATTATTTGTTTTATGTATCATTTGATAGACAGTGGTGTCAGCAGATCATGATATTTTTATTTGTTTTTTTTTTCATCTTGACATAACATTTTCTATAAAAATAGAGGAAACTATAATATTTTGGGTATCTGTTTTAACTATTTGATCTGATTAGAATAAATTTGTAGTAATGCTGCGGGCATTGCACTCTTGCAACAAATGTTTTACATTAAACAGTAGTTGTGTTTGGTGTGTGTGTATGTATATGTGTATATATATATCACACTCTGCAATCCCGCATCTCTAGACCAAAAAGAAAGCCGTAGTTTACTAATATCCAAACACTTTATTTAGAAAAAGAATTATCTTAAAATCCATAGCATGCTAAAACATGAATTATAAATTACAGGCCTGTAACCAGGTTAGAACTAACAGCCAAACATGGTTTTGGGCCAAGTCTCAGCCCTTGTTCACTGCAATTTTATATAATGTGTGTTTTTAGCAGAGACTTAGAAGTAGTAGCATGCAAGGCATGGCTTTAAGATGTTTTTGTAGGCCTTCGTGATAGTGACTAAGTAGAACTAATATTTTAAGCTATTCTAACGGTTTAGTTTTCATTTTTTTTAATAACTACAGGGAAATATATAGATATTCATTGTATTTCTGATTAGCAAATTAAATGAATCTTGTGTCCCATTACTGTTGACATTTTAATTCTTAAATGAGTATATACAGCAACCTCTTTCATGTGCATTAAACACGAAGAAAACATGAAATACTATGAAATTGTGTGTTTTTTAATCAGTTTCTGAATCTTGAACAGAGTATCTCAACTACAGTGTGTATTAGTTTGAAATATGTTTTCAGACTTATGCAACATAATATAAATTAGCCTGCACACTACATGTGGTGTACATTTAGCTGAAAAGCTAGACTTCTGAATAATAGGTGTTTCAAATTTAGTGCATGTCTTATGTTTATTCAAATCTAAATATGCAATGTGCCTTAATATCATGTACCTCAGAGTGGGTGTGGCACAGCGTGTATGGAGAAGACACAGCAGGCATATTGAAACATTTTCTTGAGTTTCTCTTAAAATGTTTATTCATGAAGCAATAATCCATCCCACATTAAAGGACCAGTCAACACAGCAGATTTGCATAATCAACAAATCAAGATAACAAGACAATGCAATAGCACTTAGTCTGAACTTCATATGAGTCGTAGATTTTTTTTCTGACAATTTTAAAAGTTATTTCTTTTTTCACTCCCCCTGTACCATGTGACAGCCATCAGCCAATCACAAATGCATACACGTACCATGTGACAGCCATCAGCCATTCACAAATGCATACACACTTATTCTTGCACATGCTCAATAGGAGCTAGTGACTCAAAGTTTAAATATAAAAATACGGTGCACATTTAGTTAATGGAAGTAAATTGGAAAGTTTTTTTTTTAAAATGGCAAGCTCTATCTGAAAAATGAAAGTTTAATTTTGATTGAGTGTCCCTTTAAGGTGAACATTATGTTAGAGAATGAGTAAAAATAACCAAGTTATAAATTTTTTGTTTGGTCATCCTACTTTGAGCTTTAATTTAATGCTTGCTTTCATATCCCCATGCCAAAGTCCCTTTGCTATTATTAGCACCTAGAACCCAAAACATTGTCTTTCTTATGCCGGGTTTATGTTTTTTGTTGACATAGATCATTAAGTGCCCAATGTTTTCACTATTGATGTGCCCAATGAGGGCTCAGCTTGCATGCATGCGTAATACAAGTACATCTCTATTATAGACGTGGTGTTCAATCACCATAGAACACGTGTTGTGATGAAATGGTTACAATTGACTGAGTAACAGGGAGGGAATTGTAAAGTTGAATTACTTGAGCACTCGGTGTGGGCCCCTCTGGGTGAAGGGGTATATAGGCAGCTATGTTCTTTGTCTGATAAATCAAATCTTGTATCCACCCTAATGATGTTTTTTTCTAGTCATCCATAGTGGCTAAAATGCTACCAGTATAGTTGAATAGTGTGTATCTTACTATTCACCATATTATTATTAACCTGTCTTTTTCCTATGCAGAACTCTCTTTACCATTACAAAGCTAACTGTAATTATTTTTAACATTACCTTGTCTTATTGCTATCAAGTTTTAACTTTTGGAATACAGTATTTTTGCATTGTATACATAGCTGAAGGTCATTTAAAGGGAAAGTAAAGACATCATTAGACATTCATAGTTTAGACAGAGCATACGATTTTAAACAACTTTCCAATTTACTTCTATTATTTAATTTGCTTCCTTCTCTTGTTATCCTTTGTGGAAAGGTTTATCTAGAAAGGCTAAGGAGCAGCAAAGAACCTAGATTCTAGCTGCTGATTGGTGGCTGCATGGCTCACCCATGTGTTCAGTAAGAAACCAGTAGTGCATTGCTGCTCCTTCAACAAATGATACTAAGAGAATGAAGCAAATTTGCTATAGAAGTAAACTGGAAAGTTGTTTAAAATTGTATGTTCTACCTAAACCATGAAAGAAAAAATTTGGGTTTCATGGATTATTTTTTCACTACAGCGTAGCAAAGTTTTGTATATCTTTCTAAATAATCAAAAACCTATATGTGGATGCCAAATAAGAATGGCTTAAAGATGGGCATGTGGCTGAAAGGAGCTGCAGTACAGCGAGCTTTAAATTAGGCCTGATTAAGATGCCACCTAACAATTACACCTGTTGATCGTTCAATGTAATATCGAATACTCTGTTAGTAGATAGTAATACAATGTTAGGAGCCCTGGCACCATGGCTTTCTTAGTCTAAGCAATGTGTGGAAAGTGATAACTTTATAATACATAAACTGGCAAAGAAAAGCAACATGTTAGTAGTTCTACAATGTTCTTAATTAGGTTTTGTTGAGGTAATAAGCAGAATAAGCATCACTATAATATCATCCTGCTTCTGTTAGGGTATTTGTATAACAGAGAAAGGGATATTTGGTAGAAATTGATATAGACAGTAGTGAACATTAGATTTTCTAAGCAGCATGTAGACATACCCCATTCTTTTGTAATTGACCATATGTTGCATTAATCAACAGAGTGGGCATATAAACTATGTATGCATGCTTCACTAATCACATCAACAGTAAAAGCTATAACTAAAGCAGTAGTAGCTTTTCTTAGAAGTATTTTTACAAAACATATCTAATAGACCTTGGAATTCATTACTATGTGTTGTTTTTTTAACTAGAGTACAAACAAATTTGAATAGAATACTAGAACATTACTTTTACATCTTGCCTTTGCTATCACAGATTTTGCATTTTTTTTAAAAAGCAGATTCTATAATGAGCCTCAAATTTCACATTAAAGAGACAGTCTAGTCAAAATTCATCTTTCATGATTCATATAGGGCATGCACTTTTAAGCAACTTTCCAGTTTACTTTTTCATAAATTTTGCTTTGTTCTCTTGGTATTCTTTGTTGTAAGCTAAACCTAGGTAGGCTCATATGCTAATTTTGAAGGCCGCCTCTTATCTCAGTGCGTTTTGACAGTTTTTCAAAGCTAGACATATGTGCCATATAGATAATATTGTGCTCACTCCAGTGGAATCAGTACTAATTGGCTAAAATGCAAGTCTGTCAAAAGAACTGTGATAAGGGGGCAGTCTGCAGAAGCTTATATAGAAGGTAACCACATAGGTAAAAAGTATATTAAAGGAATATAAAACCCAATTTTTTTTCTTTTCTGATTCAGATAGAGCATACAATTTTAAGAAACTTTCTAATTTACTCCTATTATCAATTTTTCTTCCTTCTCTTTGTATTTTTTATTGAAAAAGCAGGAATGCAAGCTTAGGATCCGGTCCCTTTTTGGTTGAGCACCCTGAGTAGCGCTTGCTGATTGGTGGCTAAATGAAACAAAAATGTGCTGTATCCTAAGCTTACATTCCTGATCTTTCAAATAAAGATACCATGAGAACAAATAAAAATTGATAATAGGAGTAAATTAGAAAGTTGCTTAAAATTGCATGCTCTGTCTGAATCATAAAAGAAAAAAAATGGGTTTAATTTCCCTTTAATATAACTATGTTGATTATGCAAAAGTGGGAAATGGGTAATAAAGGGATTATCTAACTTCTTAACCAATAAAAATTCTGGAGTAGACTGTTACTTTAAAGTTACTCTGGGCAAATGAAGGCATACCAGGAGGAGCATGGGTTCCCTCGGGTTTTAAGGGACATATTAATTGCACGCAGTTTGCAATGAAGTGCTTGATTCTTAATATAAGCTCTGCGAATGTAAATAGCGTTCTATGTATTTTTAAGGACTATAGTGGTGTTAACTTCATTTAACAGAAATAACTTGGGTTATTGTTGCGCTATAAGTTTTATTCCTGGACCACTGTGTATAAAAGGTTTTAGAAGGCAAAGAGAAAATACCTACACCTGCTTCTACACTGTTACCTTTTATTCTGGCTCCACAGCCATTTACCTGGGGGAAATCTTTACTCAGGCAAAACAGATGTGTGGGCATGTTTTTAAATTTAGAATGTTATTACTTATATATACGGTAGGGACATGAGACAACATTGGGTTTTGTGTTTTAGGCAAATGGTCCACTATTAATGGAAGTGACTTCTACAACAAGAAAAAAGTACACCAGGGTGTCACATGTCAGGATATCTTCCCACTTGAAATATACAGGTAAGAAATAAAGGACTCATTCACAAGATGATTGAAAAGTCCTACCATACGTTTACAGCACACAGAGTTGCAAACACCTAGCTTGGCTGATCTCTCAGGTCTCATACCATCAAAGGACAGCTCAGGTCTCCAACGTAATTCTGGAGGGCCACTCCAGATTCTGCAGTTCTTTGCATCAACATAAAGAGACAATTTTTTCTTTCATGATTCAAATAGAACATACAGTGTTAAACAACTTTCCGGTTTACTTCTAATATCAAATTTGCTTTATCTTATCCTTTGCTAAAGGAGCACCAATCAACTTCTTGGAGCTAGCTGAATACATCTAGTGAGCCAGTCACAAGAGACAAATGTGTGCAGGCACCAATCAGCAGCTAGCTCCCAGAAGTGTGGGATAGGTAATTTTTATTTTTTAACAGCGGATATCAAGTACATTTGAACACAGAAAATAATTGTCTATTAATTACATGGTTGTTATTAAATAATATCAAGTGGAGTATAATCAAAAACTTAGATTACATTTTTTTTAATTTATGTTTTTTATTAAACTAACTTTTACTCCATATACTATACTCTACTTCCTAGTTTCTCAAGCTGTGGTACGTGTACCCCTGGGGGTACTTTGGGCATTGGCATTGGGTACTCCAGTGATTGGTCTTTATTTTATTTTTTTCCTGATGTAGCTATTGTAAACTTGACATATCAAAGAAAGCTGTGTTTGTCATTTCTACTCTTAAGCTCTACTAACAGGGCAGAGTGTGAGTATTTCACTACCTCGGTTGGACCACTGTAATTCACTGATTCACCTCAAATTGGTTAAACCTTAGATTCTGGCTTGTTAAGGACATAGGAGGGCTGGAGTTGAGCTTCACTTATATGAACAGAAAGTGTATTACAGTGACCAAATGTCACCAAGACAAGTGGCAGATAAATGTGGCACTATGAAATAGGTAAAGTGCATTATACTGATGTGTGTCACAAGACAAAGTGTGTATGAAATGGTTATTAAAAATAGAAAGATGGTACCATAAATACTTCTCTCATCATGCACAAGAGTTTATATCTGATACAAGCTTGTGAAGTACAGAGATACACATGATTTCCATTTTTGCTCATGTAAAAGATCAGTAATATTGGTGCTACAGTTGGGGTACATAAAAATTAAACATATACCCACAGGGGTGCTTGCTACAAAAAGGTTGAGAAACACTGCTCTACTTGATGTTATTTTATAACAATCACTTCATTTGGATTGGCGGTTGAAAAATCTTTTTTAAGAAGCTCCAAGAACACGTTGGTGTGGAGAACTGCAGAATCTGGAGGGGCCCACCATAGTTTACCGTGGAGACCAGAGCTGTCCTTTGATGCTGTGAGACCAGAGAGATCAGTTGAGCTAGGTGTCCTAACCTGCATTTACATCACCTGAAGGTGCAATGATCTTGTGAGTGTGTCCTTTATTTCTTAGCTGTATATTTAAAGTGGGAATATATGATGCCATGTGGCTGCCTGGTGTATTTTCGCTTTTTGCAAATGTTAATTTGAGTGTCTGACTGGACTGAAGACTGTGAAGCGGCCTGGGTGTAATCTTCCTGTGGGGGTGGAATATTGAGAATATTTGAGACATTGTAATATCACATATAGCTGAACTAGAGCACAGGTTAAATAATCAGCTGATGGGTGAGAGCAGGTTAGTAACCATGGTGTTACTGATCAGCTGATTGTTTCACCTGTGCTCTAGGTCCTCTATTATGAAAACCTGGCCTGTTGGGGGTGATTGAGAAATTCTAAACCAACCTAAAGGGACATGAGAACCCAATTTTGCCTTTCATGATTCTATTAGAACATACAGTTTAAACTACTTGGATGTAGCTGAAGACATCTAGTGAGCCAGTCAGAAGAGACAAATGTGTGCAGGTACCAATGTACCAGCTAGCTCCCAGTAGTATGGGATATGTACATATTATTTTTCAACAGCGGATATCAAGTACATTTGAAAATAGAAAATAATTTAAAATTATTTTGTTTGCTGGGACTGTTTTTATGTTTATTGACCTAGATTTTGACAAGAGTGCCCCCTTACAGATTGATATCTGTCTAGTATTAATGGAAGTGCCTGCACAAAGATAAAATATTTGTTCTACAGTAGGTTTAGCTCTAATTGTAAAGTACAACATGTCCTTGAATGCTCATATTTTAGGTGTGACTTATGTATTTATTCTTTACTTATTTATTTTATATTGATAGGTAATGAAATAAAACTAATTGCTAATTTCGCTTCTTTAACATATATGTAGTCCATTTTAAGATAGTTAGATTTGTTACTAATAATAGATCTTTGTTTTATTTATTAACCTTTTCTAGCCTAATCTGCTAGAAATTGTATATGTTGGTTTAGAATCCTTTCTTTAGCTAAAGGCCAAGAAGGCATTTTAAAATGTGATTAGTTAAAAGTATTTGGTGGTAAGGTGAGACCCTAGATGGAAATATTATTGAGACTTTTGTACTTAGAACCAATGGTGTTTCTATGTTTTTTGACATATAAGATTCACTTTAGTCAAACTGAGAACCATTTGTGTGTGTCTGATATACTAAATATAAGGGGGAAAAACCATTTTTAAATAAAATATGTTTTAAAACATCTTCTTGACTCCATCTTGCATGGTTTCTGAACTTTTCACCTTTGTTGCTGTTTTCAGTTCTTCCCTCCTGTTTTCAACCACTTTTTGCTTCTTTGGGGTCTGAGCAGCCAATTTTCAACGTATTTCAACAGCATCTGTAATAACGCAAGGAACAGCTTCACAGTGCAGAAAGCCGTTACTGACTACTGATAACAGAATAGAAAAGGTTACACAGGTAATATGGGAAAGGTAGTGAGGAGAGGGGGGAAAGGAAAACTGGGAATTAAGGGGAGAGAGGGATGATAGTATAGTGTAGGTGTAGTTATAGTGAAAGTAAATCCTAGCAATTTACAAATGCTAGGATTTACTATTGAAACAAATAAAGGGGACTTTCATTCATGCAGTATGAGATACTTCATGTAGAAAGCTCCTTTATTTGTTTCAACCGATCAACGTTTTTACTTTGTACAGCAGCCCACGGCAAAAAAAAAATTTGGCTAAGAGGTGACGTGTTCACCTCTTAGCCAATAGCCATGGGCGCCAAGCTGGCTTTACCGCACGGCTATTGGCTAAGAGGTGAAAACGTCACCTCTTAGCCAAATTTTTTTTTTGCCGTGGGCTGCTGTACAAGGTAAAAACGGCGATCGGTTGAAACAAATAAAGGAGCTTTCTACATGAAGTATCTTATACTGCATGAATGAAAGTCCCCTTTATTTGTTTCAATAGTAAATCCTAGCATTTGTAAAATGCTAGGATTTACTTTCACTTTAACTCCTGTGAGGAAATCTTGACAGACTACAAAGTATTTAGCAATAATGGCTATATGCTGTACAACTGGGATAAGAGCGATTGCTTTCCACGCCTAAGACAATAGTAGGGTTCTGCAGCTACCTATGTGATACAGAAAGCACTTTTAAAGGACTAAGTAAGATATCTGAGAGTTATAACTCACCATGCATGGTTTATGGTTTACCTGAAGTATTTGTTATCTGTATATCTGTGGCACATCACGCCTGACAACTTAGATACCCATACGTATACTGTCCAAGTTATACCTTCCTGCTTGGCTGGGGGGTTCTGTGTATTTTAGGGGTCTAGTAGTGCACTTTATCTTTCTTCTTTTTACTTTATTTTGTGATTTTTTTTTTTTTTTGTATATATCTGTTTTCTTGATGGGGGCATTCATATGCCGGGATTTTTTACAGTATTTATATTCTATTTTTGTAATAAATGATGAATTGTATCTCTGTGCCATATTTACTATGAGTGCTGATTTCCCTGTCTTTTAAGTGAGCATATGGTGACTCACTAGGTATTTAGCTCTTTTTCTTTACTGTATTAAATATACATATGTGTGTGTGTGTGTGTGTGTGTGTGTATGTATATGTGTATGTGTGTGTGTGTGTGTATATATATATATATATATATATATATATATACCTTCTACACTGATCAAACAATTAATGTGTAGAATGTAGCAGGGTTAGGCCTGCAAGGTCTGGAAAGGATCCTTGAAGAAGCCAACTATTTTGGTGAAACGTACGTTGTATAAGAGGACTTACAGTTAACGTGAAGAAACGGGGGCAAAAGAGTACTCTGGGGGGACTTATACCTATATGTAGGTGCATGTGATACATTTAACCCTGCATTATATTAAAAAGACCACTCAGGTTACACATGTTAATACATTTTTAGTGTATATTAACTTTTTACAGTCTTATTAATAAGAGCAGCAATGCACTACTGTGATCTAGCTGCTGATTGGTAGTTACACAAATATCCCTCTTGTTATTGATTGGTCTACCCAATGTGTTTGGGTAGCTCCCAGTAGTCCGTTGCTGCTTCTTTAACAAAGGACACCAAGAGAATGAAGCAAAATTGACAACAGAAGTAATTTGGAAAGTTGTTTAAAAATGTATGCTCTTTCTGAATTATGAAACAAAAAAATTGGGGTTTCATGTCCTTTTTATTTATTTTTTAAATTCTAAGGATTTAAAGTGGTCATAACAGGCCTCACAAGCATAACCTTGACTAATATCTGTCCTTAATTGGCCTAAGAGATTATCAGATAACAAACCTCTTTTAGTAGCAAAATGATAGACTAGTTGTATGCACTCCAGTAACAAGATTGGCTCCTCCATATAAGTGGTGGATGGGTATGGCTATTGAAAAAACATTGGCAATGATAATATTTTATTTTTATACTTGCCAAGTATGCTAATTTATTGCAAAGCAACAAAAAAAATATTGTAATTGCAGGGTATTGTTGTTCATTGTAAAGTTAGGCTATACTGACATAGAACATGAAGCTGTGAGCATTAAAATGGTTAGGGTTAATGGTCAGCTCAGAATTAGGGAATGAGATCTTCAATATAAAACTACTGCAACATTTGTAATCTTTAAATGCAATATTTCAGTTTTTTTCCTTGACAACTCTTTTGATGTTGCCATTTTGACACACTAATATGTTACAATTGTAACATTTCAGTAGTAAATGTATTTGAACATTGGACTAGACTAGTTTAGTACTGGAAAAATGTGTATAATCCAAGGCTGAAACGAGTGTTAGTCCTCAATTATTTAATTAGAAGAAAAAAATACAATAGTCTTTTAAATAATTTGATTCTATTCCAGCTTCTCTATTAAATAGGCAATAATGCTTTGGCTTTGTTAAGAAAAAAAAGATGTATTTGTTTTCTTAGAAATTTGATCAAGACACATTATACAAGTGATGGAACAGTAGGAATTTGGTCTTTTTTAATCATATTCTGCTATTTCATAAAAAAAATAAGTACATATATATTTATAAGTAGATACATACATATTATAGGTTCAATACACCCTATGTAAATATGTAAAAAATAGATTTATAAGTAATATTTAAGCTTATTTATCTCTAAAGTTTGAGGCTAGTGAACATCTTGTTTGTAATTTTGTAAATAGAGCCTGAATTTTGTCCCTGCAGCAGCCTATTGAGATTTGGGATCTGTGTGCACGTTTTTATTTTCTCTTAAACTATAGATTTGGACCCCCTGTTGGTACTGGATCTCTTTCTCTCTCTTTTGCACCAGGGGTCAACAAATCTGTTCAAACTTACTTAATTTTAGGAGCCAGACAGTAGTATTTGCATATAGATATATGGAGAATAACTGAAAAGGTTAGGAGCCAGTGGCTCCCTGGCTCCTGGGTTTGAGTATAAAGGCAAGCAACAATTTCACAATCTCTAATGTAATAGAAATACTGCGTCTGAGGATTCTCTGAGTATTTAAAAAGTTTCCGACATTTTGAATTTCAAAATCCTGAAAAATCATTGGAAAATCCTACAAAGCTGAGTTTTATGATGAATGCTAATTAAAGGGATAGGGAAGTCACAATTAAACTTGGATGATTCCGATAGAGCTTGTACATTTAAGACACTTTAAAATTCACTTCTATTTTCAAATGTGCTTTGTTCTCTTGGTATCCCTTGTTGAAAAAGAATACGCACATATCCTACACTATTGGGAGCTAGCTGCTGATTGGTGTCTGGACACATTTTGTCTCATGTGATTAGCTAACTAGATGTGTTCAGCTAGCTGCCAGTAGTGCAATACTGCTCCTTCAGCAAAGGATAACAAGATAATGAAGCAAATTTGATAATAGAAGTAAATTGGAAAGTTGTTTAAAATTGTATGTTTTATCCAAATCATGAAATTTTTTTTGGGGTTTCCTGTCCCTTTAACTAATATGGAAACCCCCACAAACACATTTGAAGGGGAGGATTTATCAGGCTGCATTCACAGCTTTTGAGGCTTTCTGTACAGAATTTTCCTATTTTGCCTTACCAATGTACCAATTTTACCTCCCTGCCACCTCAGAGGTGGTGAGATAAATTATCCCGACACACACTCAATGTTAAATTTTGCCACGTAGTGCTGCATTAGAAGTGTCAATTGCAGGCAGGCAGTTTCTCTGGTTATGAACTCGTCCACCTGCAATCTTGATAAAAGTTCCCCAAAGAGCTATTTTAAAAGGTTGGAATGAAATTCAGAAAATAATTCAAGCATGGAACTGTTCATGGTCCTGAAACATGTAGCAGCATTCAGACTATATTTATAGGCTTTCTAATATAAGGAAGGTCTGTACATATAACTACTGCAGCAACCTGAGATGGCAGTAGAATGTGGACAAATCATTATGGATGTGCTCCAACTACGTATTTGCTTAGTTATCTTTTAAGATGTGTGTATGTATGTATGTATATGTATATATATATTATTTTTTTCCCTTCACAAAACATTTTGGCTTTTATTCATACAGAATATAACTTGCATTTACATTTAAAATAAATAACCTTTTTGCTTTATAATCTGCAAGGATCTGTCTCATATTAATTATATTTAGCTTTTCAGATAAAGAAACTGGGAAGTGGAATATAAAAAAACTTTCATGATTTAGAAAGAGTGCACAATTTAAAAATAAAATAAAAAACTTTACAATTTTACTGCTTCCTCTTGGTATGCTTTGTTGAATTTTAGTTTCTTTCTAGGAGAGAATACTGATTTTGCACATCTTGAATATTCTATGCAATGTTGTAACCACTGCCACTATATAGTGCACATGCATATTTCTGAACCTACCTCGGTATTATTTCATGTAAAGGAGAAAAAAAATAAAAGAAAGGAGAATTTGAAACAGAAGTAAAATTGAAGGGCTTAAAATTTTACACTTTATTTTAAAGGGACACTGAACCCAATTTTTTTCTTTTGTGATTCAGATAGAGCATGCAATTTTAAGCAACTTTCTAATTTACTTCTGTTATCAAATTTTCTTTATTCTCTTGGTATCTGTATTTGAAATTCAAGAATGTAAGTTTAGATGCCGGCCCATTTTTGGTGAACAACTTGGGTTGTCCTTGCTGAATGGTGGATAAATTCATCCACCAATAAAAAAAGTGCTGTCCAGAGTACTGAACCAAAAAAAAAAAAAAAAAAAAAAAAAGCTTAGATGCCTTCTTTTTCAAATAAAGATAGCAAGAGAATAAAGAAAAATTGATAATAGGAGTAAATTTGAGTTACTTAAAATCGCATGCTCTATCTGAATCACAAAAGAAAAAAATTGGGTTCAGTGTCCCTTTACTTAATCGTGAAAATGTAATTTGTTTCTTCCATGTTCCCTTAAAGGGACTTGAAACACAACATTTTTCTTTCATGATTTCGGTAGAACATACAATTTTAACCCCTTCATGACCAGAGCACTTTTCCATTTGTTGACCGTCTGGGACCAAGGCTATTTTTACACTTCTGCGGTGTTTGTGTTTAGCTGTGATTTTCCTCTTACTCATTTACTGTACCCACACATATTATATACCGTTTTTCATGCCATTAAATGGACTTTCTAAAGATACCATTATTTTCATCATATCTTATAATTTACTATAAAAAAATATATAAAATATGATGAAAAAATGGAAAAAAACACACTTTTTCTAACTTTAACCCCCAAAATCTGTTACACATCTACAACCACCAAAAAAACTCCTATGCTAAATAGTTTCTAAATTTTGTCCTGAGTTTAGAAATACCCAATGTTTACATTTTTCTTTGCTTTTTTTTGTAAGTTATAGGGCAATAAATACAAGTAGCACTTTGCTATTTCCAAACCATTTTTTTTTTCAAAATTAGCGATAGTTACATTGGAACCCTGATATCTGTCAGGAAAACCTGAATATCCCTTGACATGTATATTTTTTTTTTTAGTAGACAACACAAAGTATTGATATAGGCCCATTTTGGTATATTTCATGCCACAATTTCACTGCCAAATGAGATCAAATAAAAAAAAAGTTCACTTTTTCACAAATTTTGTTTTTTCACTGAAATTATTTACGAACAGCTTGTGCAATTATGGCATAAATGGTTGTAAATGCTTCTCTGGGATCCCCTTTGTTCAGAAATAGCAGATATATATCGCTTTGGTATTGCTTTATGGTAATTAGAAGGCCGCTAAATGCCGTTGCGCACCACACGTGTATGATGCCCAGCAAAGAAGGGGTTAATTAGGGAGCGTGTAGGGTTAATTTTAGCTGTAGTGTAGTAGACAACCCAAAGAATTGATCTAGGCCCCTATTGGTATATTTCATGCCACCATTTCACCGCCAAATGCGATCAAATAAAATAAATTGTCCACTTTTTCATAAACTTAACACTTAACACCTGCCTGCTAAAATCCTTAAATCTTGCTCCTTCTAATCATTCAAAATGAAGTTAGCATGAATGTCTATGCCCACTTGTCATCTTACCCCAAATTGTTCAAAAAAAGTGTTTTCAATAACAATGGTATACCTGTGCTCTATGGGTGTATGCATGCCGCCATATTGTGACGTGCGTTACACATAACACTGCACTGGGAGATCCTTACCCTTGATGAATGCCGATTATTGAAAATATGTAGATCAGATTAGTGATGGTAATATTGGCGTACTGTAATCTTTCTCACCACTGATCTGACAACCAGATGGAATCAGCATCTGGCGATATTGCACCAATCGGATCATTGTCTAAGTAAACGCCCCTATGTACTGTGATCTCACTCAATGGGTAGTTCAAAGATGTTCGTAAAACAGATGACATGGTTGGCCCATGAAAATGTTGTTTGAGCTAATACAAATTGATATAGATATGTTACTGACCAGATTCGATAACAGTAGTAATGTGCTACAAAACTTTTTCACACTGCTCATCTGACAACTAGGTGAAGGGGGCGTCTGGCGATATTGCACCAATCAGATCATAGTGTCCGGTATGTACTCTACTACAACAATCCTCAAGCGTGTAGCTTCTATATCTATATAGCTAGGGAGCCGGCTAAGTGATTGACATTAGTTTGAACATGCTCCCCAGTATGTAGAGTTTCCAGACGCTGGTAACAGGCTGCAGTTGTGGAGTTTGCAAACGCTCCCTGGCAGTGACAGACTAGGCTGCCTTTTGTTAGCGGGCGTGTGGAGTCATGCTTTGAGCCCAAGGTGTAATCTAACTTTCGGGCTGGAAGGGTAAGGATCTCCCAATGCAGTATTATGCACTGCAGGGTCAGGAGTGCTTAGCAACCATTGTATATAACCGGAGCTTGTATTTTCCTATGCAAGACGTATCGTTTATTTCTGGACTGATCTCCCCCTTCCTTCCCAGAGCTTGTTACTTTCAATTCTTGTTCATGACGCCGCATTTACTAACTTATGTATTGCTGTGTTAAAATTCTTATTACTATTAGATTATCTCCACAAACACTGCAGCACACGCTCTGCAAGAATCACATGTGCTGCTGTTGTATGCATCACAGTGAGCGTGTGCTGCAGATGTGATTCCTTCTAAGCAGCAAATACATAATAGAACACTATGCGTGCGTGTCATGTGACTGGTGTACCTGTGTGTAACGCACGTCACAATATGGCGGCATGCATACACCCATAGAGCACAGGTATACCATTGTTATTGAAAAACTTTTTTTGAACAATTTGGGGTAAGATGACAAGTGGGCATAGACATTCATGCTAACTTCATTTTGATTGATTAGAAGGAGCAAGATTTAAGGATTTTAAGCATTTGTTTAGTGTCCCTTTAAGGTTTCTCACTGAAATTTTTTACGAACAGCTTGTGCAATTATGGCACAAATGGTTGTAAATGCTTCTCTGGGATACCCTTTGTTCAGAAATAGCAGACATATATGGCTTTTGCGTTGCTTTTTGGCAATTAGAAGGCCGCTAGATGCCGCTGCGCACCACACTTGTATTATGCCCAGCAGTGAAGGGGTTAATTAGGTAGCTTGCAGGGAGCTTGCAGGGTTAATTTTAGCTTTAGTGTAGAGATCAGCCTCCCACCTGACACATCACACCCCCTGATTCCTCTCAAGCAGCTCTCTTCCCTCCCCCACCCCACAATTGTCCCCGACATCTTAAGTACTGGCAGAAAGTCTGCCAGTACTAAAATAAAAGGCTTTTTTAAAAAATAAAAAAAAATTTAAATAATAATTACGTAGCTCTGATGTACCCCTAAGCCCCCAACCTCCCTGATCTCCCCCAAACAGCTCTCTAACCCTCCCCCCGCCACCTATGTGCCGCCACCTTGGGTACAGCTGTCTGCCAGTACCCATTTTGCCCCCCAAAAAAGTTTTTTTTTATTTTTTTTAAAATACATGTAATTTTTCTGTAGTGTAGCAGCCACCTCTCAAAAACCCCCTCCCAGATCCTACGATCCTTAGTTTTTCCCCTCTCCCTCCTTCCCATTAATTTTTCATTGATGCTAGTGGTTGCTGCATGCGTGCGCGCACACACGCACGCGCAGGCCCCCTTGCACGCTCCCAGTACCCAGCGTGCACATTACACATAGAGGAACCGGATGCCGGGTAGCGATGGGCCGTCCACCTGCCAATGCTCCCACCCACCAACGATGATCCGATCGGCACCATGCTACCGGCTCTCTCTGCATCGGTTTGTAAAAAATTGGTATTGCATGATGCCTCAATATCGAGGCATCACTGCAATACCATAAAAGCACCTGAAAGCGATCAGGATCGCTTCCACCGCTTGAAAGACCAGAGGACATGCCAGGAACGTCCTTGGTTGTTAAGGGTGTTTTTTTGTAGGACGTTCCTGGCACGTCCTCGGTCGTTAAGGGGTTAAACAACTTTCCAGTTTACTTCTATTATCACATTTGCTTCATTCTCTTTGTATCATTTGTTGAAGGAGCAGCAATGCACTACTGGTTTCTAACTGAATACATGGGTGAGCCAATGACAATCAGTATATATATATATATATGCAGCCACCAATCAGCAGCTAGAACCTAGGTTCTTTGCTGCTCCTGAGATTACCTAGCTAAACCTTTTAGCAAAGGATAACAAGATAAGGAAGCAAATTTAATAATAGAAGTAAATTTGAAAGTTATTTAAAAATGTATGTTCTGTCTGAATCATGAAGGTCTAATTATGACTTTACTGCCCCTTTAAGATGATCTGCAAATTAAATGTCAAGATTGTGCTGAACAAATAATTTATTTATTACTTTAAAGTTTGGATTCTTCATATTTATTTTTCCTTAATTTTATACCTAAAACAATCTTTCTTCCATCATCCAACAAATCTGGCTGGCTCTTAACAGGACATGATACTCTTATGCCGAAACACTTAAAGTGATGGTAAACCTGAGACAACTGGAAAGCAGCATATTTATTTATTTATTTATTTATAAAATATTTTACCAGGAAGGATACATTGAGTTTTCTCTCGTTTTCAAGTATGTCCTGGGTCCACAAAACATTGCATTGATACAATAGGGTACAATAAAAACAATAATACACAATAGATGCAAAAATTTAACATAGAACAGGTAGGAAATATATAATCAACCATGACAGGTGCATTCTGTTTTGAGATATGTAGAGAGGGATCTCTTAAACGATATTAGTCTTGGGGAAGGTTTAAAAGTGTGCGGGAGGTCGTTCCATAACTGTGGCGCTCTGTAGGAAAAGGAGGATCGAGCTGCTTTCTTTTTGTATTGAGGCAAGCTAAATAATGTGCTGGTACTGGATCAGAGGTTATAGGAGATGGTAATAGCCGGGGAGAGCATTCTGCTCAGGTAGGTTGGGAGCTTCCCAGAAAGGCTCTTAAACACAAGGCAGGAAAGATGGAGGGTGCGTCTGGATTCCAGCGACAGCCAGTTTAGTTCTTTTAGCATGTCACAATGGTGGGTCCTGTAGTTACATTGTAGCACAAAGCGGCAGAACGAGTTATACAATGTATTAAGTTTATTAAAGTGAGTTTGCGGTGCAGGTGCGTATACTACGTCCCCGTAATCCATGATAGGCATCCGCATTTGCTGTACAATCTTTTCCTTTACTGTAGGGCTGAGGCAAGATTTGTTTCTGTACAGGGCACCTAATTTTGGATAAAGTTTAGATGCAAGTGTTTCTATGTGGAGGCCAAAAGATAGACTAGGGTCTAACAACATACCCAAGTATTTGAAAGAGTGGACTGCGGTAAGTGTGCAATTGGATTTTGTTTTGATGCGTAGATGGGAATTTTGTAATTTAGGACCCGTTACAAAGATCATTGGGACAGTTTTGTCAGTGTTTAGGAAGAGTTTGTTTTTTTTAGATACACTTTTCTACCTCTGTGAACTGGTCTTGGAGCACTGCTTCAAGCTGCGGCAGATCAGATTTGTTTGCATAGATTACTGTGTCGTCTGCGTACATGTGTACAGTTGAGGATTTGCAGACATTAGGCAAATCATTTATAAATAATGTGAATAGTAGGGGGCCGAGAATGGAACCTTGGGGAACACCACACGTGACTGGGAGAGGGAGGGAGTCACTGTTAGAATTGGAAACATATTGTGATTGATCCGATACATATGATCTAAACCAGGTTAATGGACGATTAGCAATACCAGTAGTATGTCGTGGTCTACTGTGTCAAAAGCCTTTGCAAAATCAAGGAAAATAGCTCCAGTTAGGTCTCCTTGTTCCATGCCAGTTTGGATGTCGTTGCAAACTTTTAGATTGAAATAATTTTTATTGAACGTTTAGTTATATACATATAATACCACAACAGTTACATTCTCATTACATTGAAAATATTTGACATTCTCTTGTAAGCTTTTTCCAACCCTCGAGCTTAGTTCACTGACATTTCTCTACCTATGCTACCTTACCATATTCCTATTATAGCTTACCCTCGACTGGTCCACATTACTCATTTCCTTTCCCTCAATGGTTTACCCCTGCTTGACTCATATTTTGTCCCCCTGGAGAATCCAGTAGAACCACACCTTATTAAAAGAATCTAATGTATTTTGAATATGAGCTGCCGTCTCATACATGCAGCATATGTGCTTCATTCGGGCTATAATCTCTGACCATTCTGGGACCCCTATCTTCCAATGTTTCACAATACTGGTTCTAGTAATGGTACATAAAATAATAACTAAAGTATTAGTGGGAGAATTCAACCCTATGATTTTTTTCATTTAATAATGCTTGTTCTCTAGTGAGAACAATGTTTTCGTTTAATATGTTACTCAATAGCTTAGAAAGATTGGACCATATAGTCCTTATTCCTGAACACTCCCACCACATGTGAAGATATGTACCGATTGCCCTACAACCTCTATAGCAAAATCTGGAGCCTCCATTGGACACATGGGATGTTTTAAGGGGTGTGAGGTACCATCTAAAAGAAGTCTTTATGGTATTTTCCCTTAGATCTGCACTAAGTAATCCCTTGCATGAGTGAAAGAATGTACTCACCCACACCTCTATCTCTTCTTCTCTTGCCAGATCTACTTCCTATTTACTCACAACTGATGATTTCGTGTTGTGTCTTGCTTTTTGGATACAAATGTATAATTGTGATATAGCATGTTTTTGTCTGTCCCTAGAGCTGCATATCCGTTCCAGTATCATAGTTTGTTGATTTGTGGTGTCAGAGAGGTAGCTCCTTATAGCTGATACAAGGGCAGCTCCTCTAGTTTAAGTTGTAACTGAGCATGAGTAACAGGACTCCCATTAGAAACAAAATCTGCCACCCTATAGAGTCCCTTGTTTTCCCATTTGTCCACCAGGAGTCTACATTCTGCTGGAATGATAAATTTTAAAGGAATTAGTTTAGATTTAAGTGGCAATAATTTGAATTTTTTGGTCATGGATACCCATAGTTGTCGTGACATTTCCGTGATCCCTGATTTATGAACTCTCCTCGTCTCTGCCCCTCCCCAAATGATTTCCCCTGGAGCCTCATAACCCCCCAAGTGGGATTCTAATCCCGGCCAGATCAAGTCGACCCCCCTTTTTTTCAAGTAGTGAGAGTTGTGCAATTCTTGCCGCATAATAATAGTCCTAGAGATTTGGATCCCCCACTCCCCCCAATTGCCTGTGATTCGTCAGAACTTGGAGGGGTATTCTGCCTTGCTTATTACTTCTAAGAAACCCATTCATGGTAGCTTGTAGTGCATCTATGTCTGGTTTATGTACTTTAATTGGCAGAGCTCTAAATAAATACATCAATCTCGGTAAAACGTTCATCTTTAGAGAGGGCATATCTGACCTTATAGTTTTGAACAATGGTATGTAGTTTGCCTTATATAGAAGTGTGGAGTGGGTGGTTAATTTTATCCCCAAATATTGGATTGAATTTTTGGCCCACTTGAAGTCAAAGTTGGCCTCTATAATTTTTGTTGTGGTTTTGGGCATTGCCAATGGGAGTGCTTCACATTTGTCTCTATTAATTTTGTATCCCAAGATAGTCGAAAAGTCTTCTAGTGTCGAGTAAAGGTTAGGGAGTGATATCAATGGTCTTGTCAAAGTCAGTAAAACATTGTCTGCAAATAAAGTAATTTTGTGGTTATAGGGTCCTACTTCTAACCCTGTTATGTTTTGGGGACTGTCGTTTTGTAGTTGCAAGAGGTTCTATACACAGAGCAAATAGGAGAGAGGAAAGCGGGCACCCCTGTCTGGTGCCGTTAAGAATTTGGAATGTTTTAGACTGATGCCCTATATTCGGTCTGGAATATAAATTTTGGATCGCAGTAACAAAGGGGCCCCGAATTCCCATCCAAGTTAACACAGTCCTCATATATGTCCAGTCCAATCTGTCGAGTGCCTTCTCCGCGTCCAGCGACAACAGCAGAGAAGGCACCCTGTTCTCAGTCAAATAGTCAATCACCGCCGTCATCCTACGTATGTTGTCCAGGGCTTCCCTATCTTTACTGAACCCCACCTGGTCTGGGTGGATTACCGTCGGCAGAATTAGCTTAAGTCTGTTGGCCTGTACTTTCGTCACTATTTTAATGTCCTGATTGATTAATGATATTGGTCTATAGCTGGAGCACACCTGAGGATTTTTCCCTGGTTTAGGCAAAACTATGATTTTGGCTTGCAGCAGTTCTTCTGGCAGATCATGTCCTTCCAGCACATTGGTTTGTGAATTTCACTAGATGGGGCATTAGTGTAGCAGTAAATAGTTTATAATATTCGCCGTAAAGCCATCAGGACCCGGAGCCTTTCCAGGCTTGAGTTCCCTAATCACTTTGATAATTTCCGAATGCGTAATCTCTCTATTTAAACTTTCTTTGTCAGATTCTGTAATTTTAGGTAGGTTAGCTGCCTCTAGAAAAGAATGCAGCAAATCCTTGGTTGATGAGCTTTGTTCTACTTTCTTCCTATCATATAACTCTCTATAGTAATAGTTGGGGATTGTATGTATGGTATTGCCATAGAGCGGTAATTATCTCTAATTTTGTTGGCTAAGTATCTGTCAGGTTTATTGGAAAATAGGAAGTTGTTTGTTTTCAGTCTGTGTGCTGTTTTAAGTGAGTTATCGTTCAATAACGTAGCAAATTTTTGTCTTTTGTCCTGTATTGTTAGAAGGGTTGATTTTGCGTTGGTTGTCTTATGTTCTTTTTCTAATGTTTCTATTTCCAAGTGTAGTTGTGCGATGTGCGTGTTAATTTTTTTTGTTGTAAATGGATTTTTCTTTTATCAGAAGTCCCCTAACAACTGCTTTATGTGCGGCCCAAACTGAAGTAGGATTTTGCTTGGTGTGTAAATTGATCTGCCAATATTCCCCTATAGCTCGTAGCAAACTCGCATGTGTTGTAGGGTTTTTTAAACATGAAGGATCATATGTCCATGATTCGATTCTACAAGGATCCCTTAATTCACCTAATTGCAGTTGGGTAATTGAATGATCCGACCATGCACACACGTGTTTATCCGCTGATCTAATGATTGGTTGGAGAATTTGACTTGTGTATATATAATCTAATTTGGAATACGTGTTATGTGCTGCTGAATATTATGTTGTATCCGATGTGATTCCATATAGGGATTTCCATGAGTCTATTAACGTATGTGGAGCTAACATGTCACACACCCTCTTGGCCATCGATCTTAGTCTGGTCTTTTTCTTGCTCTGTCCTAAGGACTGTCTACCAGTAAGTTCTTGCATATCTATGTTAAAGTTCCCTGCCAATATTATGCACTTTTTGGCCCAACCTGTAAGCAACCGAGTAACATTTGCAAAGAAAGATGTTTGATTAACGTTTGAGGCATATATGTTGCATAACACTATGTCTATACCCTGAATTTGTCCCTGGACTATTATGTATCTTCCTTCCTTGTCTATTATTGTTTCTTTATGGGTAAATTGTAAAGAGGAATATATTAAGATCGAGACCCCTCTTTTTTTGGAGTCCGTGGTGTGGGTACTCTCTAGCCCAATATTTGGGTACAAGGGAATCAACAAAATGGGTTTCTTGAAGGTAGATAACATTTGCATGAAGTCTTTTGTACTGGTTTAGCGTTGTTCTCCTTTTAATATTCGAATTAAGCCCCCTCACATTATGTGAGAGGAGGTTATTATTAGGCAAGGACATCAATATTTTGAAATATACTTTAACTGCTCTAGACAATGGCCCATATTTATCAAGCTCCGTATAGAGCTTGAAGGGCCGTGTTTCTGGAGATTCTTCAGACTCGCCAGAAACACAAGTTATGAAGCAGCGGTCTAGTTCTGAGCAGGCGGACAGGAATCGCTGGAAATCAACCCGATCGAATACGATCGGGTTGATTGACACCTCCCTGCTGGAGGCCGATTGGCCGCAAATCAGCAGGGGGCGGCGTTGCACCAGCAGCTCTTGCGAGCTGCAGGTGCAATGTTAAATGCGGAGAGCATATTGCTCTCCGCATTTAGCGAGGTCTTGCGGACCTGATCCGCAGTGTCGGATCAGGTCCGCAAGACCTTTGATAAATTGGGGCCAATAAGTTTACAGTAACAGTGTCCTCTAGCTTCCTACACCTATTCCTATTTAGCACTCTCCCGCCCATGTCCGTTTCTATTGCTCTCAGTTTCCATGTGTGTGTACTCTGATACTTATGACATTTTCGTGAATGTTTGTAAAGGTGACCTAATACATAACAATAAACAACAATATTAACATTATCTAAATACAATGCAAATACCAAACAGTGCATTTAGAGTAATAAACAAATACAAAATTAAGCACATATCTCTAACAGGCAAGCACTTTAAACCTTATGGCCTTGATTACTCACGGCCCTTCACCTGAACCTATAGTAGCAACATTTGGTGCAATTTACAACTAAACTACTGACTAAAAACAAAAAGGCTGACAGGAGAAAAAAGAAGAGAGAAAAAAAAATTACCTGAGGGGATACAATACAATAGCGTGTCTCTGTAGTTTTAATTACCTGTTCATGCTTAAAGTCTACATGGGCTCACAGTTCAGGCCTCTTTCTAATAAATATATTATTTTAATCTATACTTTACCAGCGACTCTCTCCCCACATCCGAGGATTCATTCTCTGCACCTTAAAATAGCTGTAGTCATATTTTAGTTTTCTTTCTGGTGACCCTAGTCCATCTTGATTTGCTGGCTGGATTTTGTAGATCTTGTCCACCGGACAAATTTGAAGGCATATCTGACGTTGGTAATTTTGGCACTTCCAGGCCTAAGGATTTACAAGCTGAATGGATCTCCTCACTTGATCTTATTGTCAGGGTTCTGTTGTCTTTCATGACATGTAAAGCGAAAGGCAAACCCCAGCGGTATGGAATTTGGTGCTTCCTTAATAACATGGTGAGTGGACGTAGTAGATTTCTGCGTTGTAGAGTCTGAATACATAAGTCCTGATAAAATTGGACTATGTTGCCTTGAAATTTAAATGTTGGTTTCTGTCTTGCCGCTTGTAGTAATCTTTCTTTGTCTGGGTATCTCAAGAATTTGACAATAATGTCTCTGGGTGGGAGATCATCTTTTGGTCTCAGTCGAAGCTCTCTACAACCGCGTTCAATGTGAAAAACTTCTTCAGATGGATCTCCAGTTATAGCATGGAATAGTTGTTGAAGATAGGTAGGCAGGTCCTTTGTTGTGACTGTCTCAGGGATCCCATTGAGTCTTAAGTTGCACCTCCTCTCTCTATTTTCCATGTCCTCCACCTTTTCCTGTAGATCTTGTTGTTGTTGGTGAGAGGATAGCGTAGTTGAGATATTAGTTATGTCATCCGCCAACATGTCATGAGTGTTCTCTAGTGATTCCACACAATTCCCCATCTCTGCAATATCACTCTTAATATCTTTCAGGCTAGCAGTGACTGAGGTGTGCAGATTATCAATCTTGCCCCAGAGTTTCTCTAAATTGGCATTAATATCTTTCTTTGAGACCAATTCCTGTAGATCGGCCTTAGTGACTGGGGTCTGGTCTAGATCTTCCACTTGTGACCCCTGATCAGAGTCCTGTCCATGTCTTCTTCCTGATCCTTGTCAGCCCTTTCTGGTACCTTAGCTGTCTTTGGTGGTTTCAAAAACGCATCCAAGGAAGTAGCCCTGGTAGCTTTATCTGGTCTGTTCAGCTTTCTAGTGGACACCCCCCCCCTTTTCCTCTCCCTCGATGCAGGGGTGCTTGCGTGATGGATCAGAATATCTGATCAGTTTACCTCTGTCAGCATGGGCCGATAAGACCCTGCAAAAATGTTGCCGTAGCTGCCTTGCTGTACACCATTCTGCATATAACAATAATGCCCTTATTCCCTGTTCAGGCTAATGTATATACTCCTTAGTTGCTCCACCTTTTATCATGCTGCTCTTGCAATGTCATCTATTACACATGGCTTGTGACTGTATCGTGGATTTATATTTATGCATCAATTTAGCGCTGCGGAATCTGTTGGCGCTCTACAAATAACCAATAATAATAATAATCATACAAGCTAGCCAGAATCCCCTCACAGTTTATCGTTTACTAGCCATATCTGCTTTAACCCCCTTCCGCCTTTGGTCATATTGAGGCTTCTGACAGTGTGTAAACACTCTACCTGCGTGCTGGGAGCTTGAAACCTTAATGGCTGCTGTGTGACGCAGCTGAATTATTGCTCACTGTTAGCACTTTACTAATTCCCAGGTAGCGCTCCACCTCCTCCCTCCTGCTTTTATTTTATTACATGGCCCCTCTGTGAGATATGATAAACTTACGGCCGCTACCTTGGAGGATTACTGTGATTCTGTGTGTTACTCCGTTTAGTTGAATCGCACCAATGCTATGTGGTTTGGGCCGTTCGAAAGCGTCTGAGGGACTGATGTAATTATCTTGTTTTCAGCTGCTTGTTAACTCCAGAGCACTTGACAGCTTACTCTTACATCCTTCCACTTTGCGCCCCACACGGATCCAGCTCTTTTCTACTGGTGTAGAAGTGTTTTGCCACTTTTATGTGCTTGCCTGCATCGGAGCTCCTGGATTAAAACTCCATCTTGGAGCTCGGTCAGGCTCCGCCCCCCCATTGCAAACTTTTAGGAGGGCAGTTGTAGTGGAGTGATTTGGTTGAAAACTTGATTGATCAGGGGTCAGATAGTTAGAAAGTTGGTAATACTCGCATAATTGCGTATGGACGCATTTTTCTAAGATTTTTGACAATACTGGGAGCAATGATATAGGGCGATAGTTAGAAACCAAGGTTAACTCCCCACTTTTATGAATAGGCACTACTCTTGCAGTTTTCCAGAGTTTGGGTATGTATCCAGATATCAAGGATTCGTTAATTACATATACAAAATTGTTTTAAATAAACATGACTTTCATTCATCATTTTTTAAATGTATTCCTTTTAATAACGTTATTACTTCTGTTTCGTGTAAATCTTTGTCTCTGTTCATCCGCCTGGCTCTGAATGCTCTTTTTTTTTGTTTTGTTAATAATGTTTCTGCTGCAAACCAATAGAGATATGTGCCATTTGGCGTTCATGAGTGAAACTAATATGCCCCTTCGATAAACTGAGCATGCGCTAGTTAGTAACCAGCCTGCTGAGTAAGTGTGCGTTCCCGTGTGACGCATACATGTTGAGCTAACCTGGGAATCCCATCCTATGTCATTCACTGTTTGGACTCTATTTTAAACAGTGCATCTTAGTAGAAATGAAGTCGCTCTCTACTTATTATTGAAGTTTATTGAACTCCTGTTCATTATAGTTTTTACTGGAATATTACTAAAATAATTTTATTTTATTCATCTTTTTATGTCCATCAAATAATAATGCTCCTTATAAAGGGGTACTCATGCTCTCTATAACATCAATATATACTGTATCTAGCCGTGATAATGTTATTTTTTATTACCATGATATTATTCCTTTATTTTGCAAGTTTATACTTACATGTTCCCAAATGCTTGTTTAAAAAGGGGAATCACGCTCTCAATTGAGCTTCAGGCTTGCTCGCTCGCATCCGCTCCTATCCGATATGTAAACCATTAATCTCCTGATTCATTGTTTACATCGGAGTGGATGATGAGCTAGTGCGCTGCGCACATGCGCTGGTTTCTCACTCTTGGGAGCGCGCATTCCTCCCTACGTAGAGAGCAGGTGGGACTGCTTTCTATGTCACACACTTTGTGAAATGGAAAATATGAGGAGGCGAAGGAACAAGTAGACTGAGGTAAAAATAAAAAAAAAATGAAATTATAAAAAACCGACTAATGATTTAGAAAAGAAAAAAAAAAACTTGCAGATTTCCTTTTATAATACAAAGATCTTATGAAATATGTTATGTAGACTGGATCAATTTACCATAACTTTAAAGGGATGTTACACCTAAACTTTTCGTCCATGATTCAGATAGAGCATACATTTTTAAAAAAACTTTCCAATTTACTTCTATTATAGTCGTGAACGTTAACATATATGTGCTGCCATCAATTTTCATCAAAGGATACGAAGAGAAAAAAACAAAGTAGATTAAAAGTAGTAAACTGGAAAGTTGTTTAAAATTGTATGCTCTACCTGAATCATGAAATATTTTTTTTTTTTTTGTTTCATGTCCCATTACAAGTGATGGAGCATATATGTAAAAAGCTGACTAGAAAATATCACATGAGCATACCACATTTCTTCAGCTCACCAGAGTAACTGCTATGTGAGGAGTTATTTTAAAGTCATCTGCATGGTGAAAAAAAAACACCCAACTGCATAATCAGTACTAAAGCGATACTAAACCCAAATTTTTTCTTTTAAAGATTCAGATAGAGCATGCAATTTTAAGCATCTTTCTAATTTACTCCTATTATGAATTTTTATTTGTTCTCTTGCTATCTTTATTTAAAAAGTAGGAATTTAAAGCTTAGGAGCCAGCCCATTTTAGATTCAGCACCATGGATAGTGTATGCTTATTGTTGGATACAGTTAGCCACCAATAAGCAAGCATAACCCAGGTTCTCAACCAAAAATTTACATTCCTGCTTTTTAAATAAAGATAGCAAGAGAAAAAAGAAAAATGTATAAAAGGAGTAAATTAGAAAGTTGCCTAAAATTGTATGTTCTATCTAAATCATTTAAGAAAAAAATTGAGTTTAGTGTCCCTTAAGTTTACATGTTGAGTTAGTGTGATCTTTGTGATTTCTTACAATTTTGTAAGCGTCCTTAAACTGAGATGGGAAATAAACTGACTTTGCCTGCACATGCCAGCTGCACACTTCCTTACAAGTCTGTGATTAGCATCCTAATTGGATGCTTAAAGTTTCCTTTTACAATAGGATGTTGCTACTGAGGTAAAATATATTCCTTTTTCACACAGATGTTCACGTGATATTTTCTAGATATGCTCCATCACTTTTAATATATTTCAGCAGAGGGGTAACACGTCCCTTTTTAAATGTTATATTCTGTTAGCTAAATATTACCATATTCCTTTTTTTTTTTTTTTACATTTGCTATTCCAGCAACCTTATTATGACAGGGCACACACTCCTGAGTTTAGTCGAAAGTGTTCCACGGGTGGAGACAGAGTTTGAGAGGTGTAGTTACTGGTGTTCGAAGGGGAAGGTGGAATCACAAATGATCTGAGGGCAGAGCCAGGTGGTTGGAGGTTTGGTTAGACAGTTGTTGGATTTGGTCTAAAAGAGAGGCAGGGAGTAGTCATTTTTACTCTCCTCCTCAACTCAATGGAGGTAAAAAATATAAGACTGAATGGGATTTGCACCCCTTGCCCCCCCCCTAGAACCACTATTTTCCTTATATGATTTGCTACATGCAAAAGTAAGAGGAAATATTGTTGAGTTGTGTTCATGCTTGTATTGGAGTAGAAAGACAGAACAAGCTTCCAAAATTGTCAGGTCTGTTTAAGGCAATTGCTCTCCAGTGACTACTATGCCATTCTGTGGCACTAATTTACTAAACTGGGACAAAGTTTGCCAAATATTATGATACTAGTCCTAAACCCGTGCACACGGGCCATTTTTTGTAGTACAGCGGTCTCACCCCTTGCTCTCTCTCTTCCCCCTTTTTTTTTGCTCTCTCTCCTCCTCTCTTTTGCTCTCTCTCCCCCCTCTCTTTTGCGCTCTTTCTCCCCCTCTCTCCCCCTCTCTTTTGCTCTCTTTCTCTCTCCCCCTTTCTTTTGCTTTCTCTCCCCCTCTCTCCCCCTCTCTTTTGCTCTCTTTCTATCTCCCCCTTTCTTTTACTCTCTTTCTATCTCCCCCTTTCTTTTACTCTCTCCCCCCTCTCTTTTGCTCTCTTTCTCTCTCCCCCCCTCTCTTTTGCTCTCTCTCTCCCCTCTCTTTTGCTCTCTCTCCCCCTCTCTTTTGCTCTCTCTCCCCCTCTCTTTTGCTCTATTTCTCTCTCCCCCTTTCTTTTGCTCTCTCTCTCTCTCTCTCTCTCTCTCTCTCTCTCTCTCTCTCTCTCTCTCTCTCTCTCTCTCTCTCTCTCTCTCTCTCTCTCTCTCTCTCTCTCTTTTGCTATCTCGCCCCTCTCTTTTGCTTTCTCTCCCCCTCTCTTTTGCTTTCTCTCTCCCCCTCTCTTTTGCTCTCTCTCCCCCTCTCTTTTGTTCTCCCCTCTCTCCTTTGCTCTCTCTCCCCCCTCTCCTTTGCTCTCTCTATCTCTCCCCACCCCCGGTCTGACCACATCCGGCCACGCCCCATTGCAGCACTCCCATCGGCCACTGCCCCTCACCACGCCCGCTTCACCCAACCACGCCCACACCCACGCCCCTGCAATGCCGATCTGATCTGAAGTTGATCCTAAAGGCCAGGTGTTTGTCCTTGCGCAGTCTCTATTGCGCATGACTGCATCTGACAAACATACCTGGCCTTTTATTATATAGGATATAAAAATTTGATTTTAGTCACTGAATTCTTAGTGAATCTATTGTTTGAGCTCTAGAAGTCAGCAATGTAAAACACTGTTTTTTTTATTGTTTAAATCAAAATTCGAATCCTTGGAAATTGTGTTTGAGTAAGTGCATTTCAAAGAATGCACTGGTGGTTTCTAGCTTGTGATTGGAGGCTGTGCACATGTGCCCCTTGTTGTTGACTGAACAGATGTATTTAGATAGGTCCAAGTAGTGCATTGATGTTCTGGAGCTGTCACTGTGTGTTTTACTCCATTTGCAGCGATTAAACACAGTTACATGCAGGCAACAATGGGATAATAAAATCCTTTATACACATAAGAGCATTTTCTTTTTACGCTTCTGTCCCTTTAATAAATCTTTGATACTGTCAGTTCTAAAGCACTGGTCTCAGAGCATTCTTAGGCACTGATTGGTAAGTACACTCTTGTGCAGAGATTGTCACACATGCTGTGCATACACCAGCTTCTGTCTAGCATACTATTAGTTATGTTCCAGCCCTTCATTAATTATAAATACATTCCTGCTGCTTATTATATAGGACATACGAGGCACAATATAAATTGTTCTTTTTGTGTTTCACTGGATCTAGAATAAATGTTAGTATTTATAAAGATAAACTGGCAGCAAAAAAAAAAAAAAAAAAAGCCCCCGGAGGTGATATCGTACTATACCAGAGCTTTCCAAACTTTTCATGTTGGTGAAACAGTTTTTAGTCATGCATCATTTTGTGTCACAGTAATTCCGTTGTACTAGAAAACCGGAGGTTAAACTAACTTGTTATAAGAGATACGGACACACACATAAATGATAAAATAACAAAATGTATTTACGAGTAACAATATGTAAATATGTGCAAAAATTAAAAAAAGTTTAATAACACCAATAACTACTTGCCATTTTAATGGGATGTATGAGGGTCATGTGATGAACACAGTTTCTGAATATTTGGTGAAATATTAGATAAAGACACTCGCATTTCGTCATCAAGCATTTTTAAGCTTCCACTGCAGAAGAATTTTTAATGCTTGTTTAGCTATGTTTGGATGCATTTTTGAAAGTGTCAAGTAAAAATTAAAAATAAATAGCACAAATCAAATTATAAGTGCCACATGGTGGGTGGCTTGCTGTTTGCCACATTGGGTTTGGGAGGGTGGCCTACCTTCAGTCAGCAGCAGGTGGGTTGATTGGGGGATAGCCTGCAGCTGGGCTTGCCCGGTTGATTGGGAGCACACTGATTCTACACACAATTGGCCAAGTAGGCGGACAGCCCATTTGGTGCAGTCCCAATCCAGGACCTCCAGGGGACTCCTCCACTCAGCGTTCTTTTCACTCTAGTCTACAATCCACCTTCTTCTTCCACACACCTCGCTCTACTGCTCTGACACAGCCAGTCACATTAGCAGAGCTGCTTTAGGAAGTTCCCGGGGGAAGGACCAAGGGAAGCAGACATGAGTAAGGTTCTGCATTTCATGCAACACCCCTACACACTGCCGCCGACACACTGTGTTACGGTACACAGTCTGGAAAGCACTATACTACACAAGTGTAAGTTTTGCCAGTAAAATGACAATGGCTAACCATATCTGCACCTGTAACAAGCTCTATCATGTTGTTCTGTAAAGAATATTAAGAAAAAAATGGATTGTGAGGATGATTTCCGAGTAGGGTTTCCGGCTAACAGGCTCTAATCAGCGCTGAACAGTTCTCTCGGATACCTTAATGTCTGCATCCTGAATGGGTTTAGACAAGACTCTAACAGGCAGTTTCCTATTTGAGTGCAGATATCTCAAACTCTTGTCAGTTCTTGGTGTAGTAACATGATGTCGACCGCAAGTGCCGTTAAGTTTTGTGTTCACATTTCCCCACAATCCATTTTTTTCTTAATATTCTTTATAGAACTATATGATACACCTACAACATGTTTTTTTGCCTTCAACAGGCGGACAATTTTAACTGACTTTCTTTAGCGACAAGTCACTTTGTTTACCCATCTGTAAAAAATCGTAGATTTGTTATTTACCATATATTGTCGGAATTTATCAATGTGCGGCGGACATGATATGCTACATTGTATCATGTCTGTTCGCACTGTAATAAATCGGCCCCCATATATCTTAGCTCAGAATAACTTTTTAAACAATTTCTGTCATCGCCATATTGGGTGAAAGATGATTTGAATGTCACATTGCTTAGACTTTAAAAAGGAAAGCGATAAAAACATGGATTGATTAACCTTTTACAATGTCAATTTAAGTGCCAATTATTATTTTTTCTATATTTATCTGATAAATAAAATATTATTTATGCAACAATAGGGAAAATAAACATTAAATCCTGAATTATTGATGCTAACACAAATTTTCCCACAATTTAAGATGCATAAAATAGTTGAATATTAAATTAAATTAAATAACTGGTGTTTGTGAATGCATAAAGAAAAATACATTTTAAGAAACTTAATTAATTTTTAAAATTACCCTGCTTTATAGTAACAGCACAGGAGCTATACAGTTAATCTGAAAAGGACATTATGTTTTTCCTTCAATGAATTTCTTTGAGCTGCTTTCATGGTGGGAAATTATTATTGAAACTCTACATTACAAGTAAAATAACCAGTTTTAAGGCAAAGGTAATGCATGCTGTTGTATGTGTGTGTGTGGTGTTACTAAATTATTATTATTATATTTTAATTGCAGGTAACCATAAACCATTTTGGACCAAACCTAAAATATGCATTATTTAAATATCAAATATTTAGGTATACTGTATATTAAAGTATAAAACTTAAGGGCAGCTTCACATTTATCTATAGAGTATGCCAATGTTTTCTTTTTATATATAAACGTATATGTAGAATTGTGTAAAAAAAAAAAAAAAAAATCAGCAGTAGCTTCTGCTGATGACTCATATAATTATTTGTCATTGATACCAATATCACCATCAAGATTTGTAATGAAACTTATTTGGAGTTGTTTTAGGAAGCCACATCTATAATGCTAGTTAAAGAGCTGACAGTCATAAATAAATGCAGAAAGATGAGTGCTCTTTATACATTTTTATTAAGCCACAGGCTACATTTTATGCATCTTTGGGTTGTATTCATAAGCAACATCACTTTTTATAGAAATGGCTATATTGGAAATGTTTGCTTTTTTCTGTGCCGTGCTCATTCAATACAGGGCTACTGATGACAGATAAAACCTTTTTTAAAGGGACAGTATCACATGGATTAGACATGAATTGTGTAATGTCTATACAGTTATGTTTTGAAAAAATACATTTCATTTAAGTTTTGCTGATTTCATTTTTTTTGTTTTAATGCAATCTGCATTTTTTCAGCCACTTCTTGTTCCCCTTCCTGGTGTTTGAATTGGCTACTTATCTGTTGTAGAGAAAAAAAACCCCTCTGGTTTCCATAAATAATGATGAAGACCAAAATAGATGTCTCACTTTGCAGACTCATTTGAACCATTCTGTTTTAAACCAGTTTGTAATAAAGACCAGATTTAAAAAAAAAAAAATAAAAAAAAAAAATGTTTGTTAGTTTTTATACCTTCAAGATCTGTATTCAAATGCCCCGGGTTCTAATCTCATTGGTTGCACATGAAGCAGCAGATCTGTGCACTCAAAAGTGTGCACAATTTGCACATTATGTACGCAGCAGTCGTCATCCACTCTGTATGCTCTTAGTACAGTATAAGGTGATCTTTTAATAATAGAACAGTATTACAAACTCAATTTGCAATATTTCTATAATACAGGGGTGTGCAGCCTCCTTAAATGAAGGGCTACATTTACTGTATTTATTTTTGTTTTTCAGGGAACACATTTTGAAAATGACAAAATCCATTTAAAAATATTACGTCTATTTACACAACTAGAGTACCCTGCTGATTTGTATCTCTGTCACCTCCATGTGTAACTGTGTATTTTTAAACTCTCAATAATAAATAATTTTATTTTATTTAGCAATAGTGTGCGGCAGTGTCTCGTGTTTTCTGTACCCTCAGCATGGAGAGAATGCTGTCCTTTCTGCCAGCACTCGGCCATAGTGTGTTTCAGTGTACGGGTTATACCTTTTGCTAACGGCTTGTAGCCACAGTTTACCTGGTTTGCTTGACAGCTGCTGATTGGTGGCTGCACATAGATGCCTCTTGTGATTGGCTCACCCATGTGCATTGCTATTTCTTCAACAAAGGATATCTAACGAATGAAGCAAATTAGATAATAGAAGTAAATCGGAATGTTGTTTAAAATGATATTCTCTCTTAATCATGAAAGAAACATTTTGGTTTTCACGTCCCTTTAAGTGTAATGCCTCTAATTGATAGGCTGTCTAAGATATCTATAATGTATTAGGCAGGGCTAGAAGGGATGTGAAAGTCAATATTAAACAAATTAAAGGGTCACAATAGCGTAACTAGCGCCAATAATTGGATCAGCAACCAGTACCAATTTGGGACCAGTAGTGCTCCACACTTCTACATTTGCAGGAGTTAAACACACAGTAGCGTTGGGTCAATAGTCGTAAAATGAAATGCTCTAACAAATTATAGAGGATGTAATGTTTTGACTATTGCCTTTAAACTCTATCTGAACTAAACTAGTTTAGATAGAGCATGCACTTTTGAGACTTATAAAAACAAGCAGTGTTTTCAAGTAGTGCTTAAAAACAAAAAAGAAAAAAAAAATGGTGATGTTATTTTCATGGGGATTCACAGGTTATTTTATTTAGTAATTTTTTTCAGTATTTTATTTAATTTGAAATTATGGTAAATTCACCTAAGTAAGTTTTCATATTTTTAAAGAACATTTACTTTTAAGCATATCAATGTGCTTATTTTTGTCCCAAACAGAATTAATCTTTTTTAAGACACCCTTTATGTGAGGCTTCGTTACCTGCATGCCTCCTGCAGCCTCCGTCACACAATTTCTTATTCTTCCATTTGACAGGCAGCTCTTGTAGCCGATAGGAGCTGTACCATAAGCCCTATGTAAGATACAAATAGTGCGCTCCCGTGCTGCTATCTTAAAGGGACAGTAAAGTCAAAACTAAACTTTCATTATTCAGATAGGGCATGCAATTTTAAACAACTTTCCAATTTACTTTTATCATCAAATTTGCTTTGTTCCCTTGGTGGTATTATTCAAAAGCTGAACCTAGGTAGGCTCAAACTGATTTCTAAACCATTGAAAACCGCCTCTTAGCTCAGAGCATTTTGAAAATTTTTCACAGTTAGACTGTATTAGTTCATGTGTGTCATATTGATAACATTGTGCTCACTCCCGTTAAGCAGGGGCGTATTATGGCTTAGGCCAACAAGGTCGATGCCTAGGGCAGCAGATTTGGGGAGGGGGGCAGCACATCTCCCCTATCCTCTCTAAAAGCCAGCACACAGTACAGTGAGCGATAAAGTACAGGCTTTTACAGAGAAGACAAGGCACGTGCACTGATTAAGGTCACTGTTTACAGGCAGTGCTCCTTTAAACCGTTGCTTCATTTAGAGCTGCCGGCATGTTTGCAGTGGAAGCGTTCTTGGTGAGAAACTTGCCTGAGGATATGCTTACAAGGTGAGGCTGGAGGAGAAGACCTTGTGCAGATATGCTGCCTTCCCTTGTCAGCTGTGGTGGATCTGCGAGCGCAGTGCTTATTGCAGGTCGTAGTAACAAACAGACTGGATGCGTCTGTGCACTGCTTAGATCAGCTTGTGATGTCTAATCATAAACTCTCAGTGCTAATGTATGTTAGCTACTAATAGCTAGCTTTCTCTGCATTCATGAACCCATGGAGTAAATAGTAAACGGACAATTAAAACGTTTCATTACTTCAATGATGGTAATTAATGTATGTTGTTGCATGTAAAGGGCAGTGATAGTTTTCAAAGTGTATTCTTCTTCCCCTCCCTTCCTCTCTCCCTGCTTTCCCTTTCTCCCTCCCTTCCTCAACTCCCTCCCTCCCTTATTTCTTTCCTTCCTTCCTTCCTTCCTTCCTTCCTCCTTCCCTCCCTTCTTTCTCTCAACTCACTCCCTCAACTTCCTCCCTTATTTCTTTCTTTCCCTCCCTTCCTTCCTCCCTCCCTCCCTCCCTTCTTTCTCTCAACTCCATCCCTTGCTCCCTTCTTTCACTTTCTTTCCCTCCCTTCTTTCCCTCCCCCATTTTCTCCTCTCCCTACCCACTTTTCTCTTCTCCCTCCCTTCCTTCTTTACTTTCCCTTCCTTTTCTCCCCTCCCCTTCTTTTCTCTCCCTTCTCTCAGGGAGAAAATGGTATGAGATGCATGCAATTCAACCCACCTGTAGGCAAGTGTTTTGCTAGCCATTTTCTTTTGAATTGTTATGAATTAAAAAAAACAAAAAAACATTTTACACACTGACCCAAAAAAATATTAAGGGGAAAAAATGCCTAAATTTTGAGCAGAATTTTGAGTGCCTAGGGCAGCACAAAACCTAAATACGCCCCTGCCGTGAAGTTATTTAGGAGTCTTCACCGATTGACTACACTGCATGTCTGTCAAAAGCACTTAGATAAGGAGGCTGTCTGCAGAGGCTTAGATACAAGGTAATCACAGAGGTAAAAAGTATATTAATATAACTGTCTTGGTTATGCAAAAATGGGGAATGGGTAATAAAGGGATTATCTATCTTTTTAAATAATAAAATAATAATTTTTGGTGTAGACTGACCCTTTAAAGCCGATTCAGCCGTGAAGTACAACTGCGCAAAATGGCGTGACATTGACTGCATTGAAGCAGGTAACAGAGCCTCACATAAAGGGTGTCTTAAAAAAGATTAATTCTGTTTGGGACAAAAATAAGCACATTGATATGCTTAAAATTAAATGTTCTTTCAAAATATGAAACTTACCTAGGTGAAATTACCATCACTTTAAGGGTTTTGTTAGTGACTAGAGACATAAAAAGATGACCAGTAAGTAGATGGTGAAGATTTGCAGCGAGAATTCAAACACATTTGTATTCTCTATTGCTTTTTAAATAACATTCCAAGCCAATATGGCTGCTGGAAGCGTGAAATATTAAAATCACGCATATATTTTCCTGTAACTTTTAAAGTATCAACCGACAAGCTGCGTATATCAACTTGAGCCACTTAATTTTGAATAGCGGGTTGGATTATCCAAGCGGATTGTGACTCAAATTGACAGTTTTGCTTGATTGTGAATTAGGTCCTATGAATTTAACACCTTTGCAGGGGTTAAGTATATATATATATGTATATGTATATGTGTACATATATATACAATTCTGCATGTTCTTTTAACAAATGCTAAGGAAGCACAGATACAATTTTATTTCTTGCTCATCTGATTATTCTATACATGTTATCATGCAATAGCTGGATCCAAAAAATGTAGGGGTTTTGTTATTTTTAGCTGGACAAGGACTATAATATCTCAAAACTTCATCCAGATATTTTATTGAAACCCCTGTTAGATCTCAGTACTGCTCCCAAACCTATATGACCATTTATTTTTGCGAAGCTGTAATTTGAATGCCCTTTGGTTCTCCTGATTCCCATTTAACCTCTGGGTCCTTCAGAAGTGGTATAACTAGAACTGAGTAGCACTTCTTTACTCCACCTTCTAAAGAGACCAATGGACTCTTATGGGAATCAATTTATGATTTGTGAATCTTAATGTAGGAGTCATGCATCTTTGAGAGCTGCGTGATTTGACTGCACTTCATGCTGCTTTGAGTTGCTAAGCAACAGTTGGCTCTGCATACGTTTTTTTTCCAGCTTGCAAGTGATTTTCCCGCACTCAAACACTGTACAGATGCTCTCGCTCCCTTATCATGCATGCTGTGTGCAGAACAATGCTTGCATTTATTAGTATTTCATTCATGGTACAAATGATATTCGATAGTTCTCTGCTGCCACTAAATCATATCTAGTTATTCTCCCCAGATGTTGCTAAATCCCTACAGGATTTACTAAAGAAAGGATTGGATCAAACATTCAAAACTCTTAACATTGGCATAATTTGGGTGCTATAATTACTGAATGATAAAGAATGGGAAATGTAAAATTTAAAGGGACATTAAACACTTTGAGAATGTATTATAAAATGATAAATCATATATAAAATAAAAACTCTAATATACTTTCATTATTTATTTTGTCACCTTTTACTGTAATTCCATTCTGAAATTGTGAGCTTTTCACTTGCTGTTAAAAATAGAAATGCAGAACACTGTTACATAAAACACATCCATTGGCTGCCCACTCCAGTTACCTAATTGGCCACTGTAGAGAAGGTAACCTAAGTTACAACATGACAGCTCCCATTGTTTTATAGACACTAAAGGTTTACACTTATTTTGTCAATATTTAAACAACAAATGAAACTTTAAAAAATGCATCTGCATGTTATTCTTAGACTAATCTTTTCTTTGAGTGCGTCATTCTATCTAGCATTTATTTAGCGTTTAATGTCCCTTTTTAAAGGTGTAGTTCTTATTGCACTGTGAATAACTACTTTATACTTTCTTTGTTGAGACCTGGTTTAACAAATGCAAGACCAAGCACAGAAGAAGAAATGTCAAACCATAAACAGCAGTCACCATTGAGGACTCACAGCAGTACTGATTGCCTTTGTGCTCCAAATGTGCAACATTTCCATCTGGCTGCTGCATTTCCACTGTGTAATAGCAAAACAATGCAAATTGTTCTAACATTAGACAGTTGTAAATTAGTGTAAACTTTTTTCTTTTTAGGTAGATTTAATAATGCAGTAACTAATTTTATTGTGCATTAGAATACGATTGTGCAAAACATATATTTAAATACATACATCTGTCTCCCAGGTGCTGGAGGGAATGTGGTGGAATAGGAGATTCTTTGCATATATGGTGGTCCTGCCCTAAATTGAAATCCTTATGGAATACTTGTTACCACATCTTTTTAGGATGATGGTGCCTAAACAACCTGAGTTTGCTATTCTGCATCTAAATATCAAGGCCTTATCTAAGCAGCAAAATATATTTACTAATGGCAGCTAAACTGACTATATCTCGCTCTTGGAAACAGGTTATTCCCCCATCCTAGTAGTACTTGATGCAATGCATTATATCTATTTCATGGAGAGATACTATTCTTTTCATACCATGGAGAATATGACTTTATTTGGGCAGACTGATTTAAGCTGTGTTGGGTACCCTCTATTACTTAGGAATATATTCTATCTTTATCTTATTTTGTCTAGATGTCTTTTTAAGATTTTTGTTTCCTCCTTGGACAGGAGCACAACTTTTTTTTTTTCTTCCCCCTCTAATACAGTGCTATATTGATATCCTCCTTGATATTGAGGATTGTGTTGCTATAATTACTACTGACTACACTTTCTATATACTAATACAGTTGAATAACTTGTTGAATCTGCTACAATTTAAACATGAGATAGAAATAGCTTTATTTCTCTTGTTAAGTGTATCCAGTCCACGGATCATCCATTACTTGTGGGATATTCTCCTTCCCAACAGGAAGTTTCAAGAGGATCACCCACAGCAGAGCTGCTATATAGCTCCTCCCCTCACTGCCATATCCAGTCATTCTCTTGCAACTCTCAACAAAGATGGACGTAGTAAGAGGAGAGTGGTGTATTATAGTTAGTTTTTTAACTTCAATCAAATTTTTGTTATTTTTAAATGGTACCGGAGTGTACTGTTTCATCTCAGGCAGCATTAGAAGAAGAATCTGCCTGTGATTTCTATTATCTTAGCAGAAGTAACTAAGATCCATTGCTGTTCTCACATATTCTGAGGAGTGAGGTAACTTCAGAGAGGGAATGGCGTGCAGGTTTTCCTGCAATAAGGTATGTGCAGTTAATATTTTTCTAGGAATGGAATTTGCTAGAAAATGCTGCTGATACCGGATTAATGGAAGTAAAGCCTTAAATGCAGTGATAGCGACTGGTATCAGGCTTATTAATAGAGATACATACTCTTATAAAAGTGTAATATAAAACGTTTAATCGTTTTTATATATGTTTGGTGACAAAACTTATTGGGGCCTAGTTTTTTTCCACATGGCTGGTTTAATTTTTGCCTAGAAACAGTTCCTGAGGCTTTCCACTGATGCAATATGAGTGGGAAGGGCCTATTTTAGTGCTTTTCTGTGCAGCTAAAAATACTGACAGAGACATTCAGCTTCTTCCTGCATAATCCAGGACATCTCTGAAGGGCTCAAAAGGCTTCAAAGTCGTGTTTGAGGAGGGTAACAATCACAGTAGACTGTGGCAGTTGTTGTGACTGTGTTTAAAAAACGTTTTTGTCATTTATTATTCTGTTTTTGTTATTAAGGGGTTAATCATCCATTTGCAAGTGGGTGCAATGTTCTGCTGACTTGTTACATACACTGTAAAAATGTTGTTAGTGTAACTGCCTTTTTTCACTGTTATTTCAAATTTTGTCAAAATTTGTTTCTCTTAAAGGCACAGTAACGTTTTTTATATTGCTTGTTAACTTGCTTTAAAGTGTTTTCCAAGCTTGCTAGTCTCATTGCTAGTCTGTACAAACATGTCTGAAACAGAGGATACTTGTTCATTATGTTTAAAAGCCATGGTGGAGCCCCATAGGAGAATGTGTACTAAATGTATTGATTTCACCTTAAACAGTAAAGATCAGTCTTTATCTATAAAAGAATTGTCACCAGAGGGGTCTGTCGAGGGGGAAGTTATGCCGACTAACTCTCCCCACGTGTCGGACCCTTTGCCTCCCGCTCAAGGGACGCACGCTAATATGGCGCCAAGTACATCAGGGACGCCCATAGCGATTACTTTGCAGGACATGGCTGCCATCATGAATAATACCCTGTCAGAGGTATTATCCAGATTGCCTGAATTGAGAGGCAAGCGCGATAGCTCTGGGGTTAGACGAGATACAGAGTGCATAGATGCTGTAAGAGCCATGTCTGATACTGCGTCACAATATGCAGAACCTGAGGACGGAGAGCTTCAGTCTGTGGGTGATGTCTCTGAATCGGGGAGACCTGATTCAGAGATTTCTAATTTTAAATTTAAGCTTGAGAACCTCTGTGTATTGCTTGGGGAGGTATTAGCTGCTCTGAATGACTGTGACACAATTGCAGTGCCAGAGAAATTGTGTAGGCTGGATAAATACTATGCAGTGCCGGTGAGTACTGATGTTTTTCCAATACCTAAAAGGCTTACAGTAATTATTAGTAAGGAGTGGGATAGGCCCGGTGTGTCCTTTTCCCCACCTCCTATATTTAGAAAAATGTTTCCAATAGATGCCACTACACAGGACTTATGGCAGACTGTCCCTACGGTGGAGGGAGCAGTTTCTACTTTAGCAAAGCGTACCACTATCCTGGTTGAGGACAGTTGTGCTTTTTCAGATCCAATGGATAAAAAAATTAGAGGGTTACCTTAAGAAAATGTTTATTCAACAAGGTTTTATTTTACAGCCCCTTGCATGCATTGCGCCTGTCACTGCTGCGGCGGCATTCTGGTTTGAGGCCCTGGAAGAGGCCATCCATACAGCTCCATTGACTGAAATTGTTGACAAGCTTAGAACTCTTAAGATAGCTAACTCATTTGTTTCTGATGCCATTGTTCATTTGACTAAACTAACGGCTAAGAATTCCGGATTCGCCATCCAGGCGCGTAGGGCGCTATGGCTCAAATCCTGGTCAGCTGATGTGACTTCAAAGTCTAAATTACTCAACATTCCTTTCAAGGGGCAGACCTTATTCGGGCCTGGTTTGAAAGAAATTATTGCTGACATTACTGGAGGTAAGGGTCATACCCTTCCTCAGGACAGGGCCAAATCAAAGGCCAAACAGTCAAATTTTCGTGCCTTTCGAAATTTCAAGGCAGGTGCAGCATCAACTTCCTCTGCTTCAAAACAAGAGGGAACTTTTGCTCAATCCAAGCAAGCCTGGAAACCTAACCAGTCCTGGAACAAGGGCAAGCAGGCCAGAAAGCCTGCTGCTGCCTCTAAGACAGCATGAAGGAGCGGCCCCCTATCCGACAACGGATCTAGTAGGGGGCAGACTCTCTCTCTTGAGATGTTCAGGATCCCTGGGGGTTGGAGATCATATCTCAGGGATATCTTCTGGACTTCAAAGCTTCCTCCACAAGGGAGATTTCACCTTTCAAGATTATCTGCAAACCAGATAAAGAAAGAGGCATTCCTAAGCTGCTTACAAGATCTCCTTGTAATGGGAGTGATCCATCCAGTTCCGCGGACGGAACAAGGACAGGGGTTTTATTCAAATCTGTTTGTGGTTCCCAAAAAAGAGGGAACTTTCAGACCAATTTTGGATTTAAAGATCCTAAACAAATTCCTCAGAGTTCCGTCATTCAAGATGGAAACTATTCGAACCATTTTACCCATGATCCAAGAGGGTCAGTACATGACCACAGTGGACTTAAAGGATGCCTACCTTCACATTCCGATTCACAAGAATCATCATCAGTTCCTGAGGTTTGCCTTTCTAGACAGGCATTACCAATTTGTAGCTCTTCCATTCGGGTTGGCTACAGCCCCAAGAATTTTTACAAAGGTTCTGGGCTCACTTCTGGCGGTCCTAAGACCGCAAGGCATAGCGGTGGCTCCTTACCTGGACGATATCCTGATACAGGCGTCAAGCTTTCAAATTGCCAAATCTCATACAGAGATAGTTCTGGCATTCCTGAGGTCGCATGGGTGGAAAGTGAACGAAGAAAAGAGTTCTCTATCTCCTCTCACGAGGGTTTCCTTCCTAGGTACTCTAATAGATTCTCTAGAAATGAAAATTTACCTGACGGAGTCCAGGTTATCAAAACTTCTAAATGCTTGCCGTGTTCTTCACTCCATTCCGCGCCCCACGGTGGCTCAGTGCATGGAAGTAATCGGCTTAATGGTAGCGGCGATGGACATAGTGCCATTCGCACGCCTGCATCTCAGACCGCTGCAATTATGCATGCTCAGTCAGTGGAATGGGTATTACACAGATTTGTCCCCTCTACTAAATCTGGATCAGGAAACCAGAGATTCTCTTCTCTGGTGGTTATCTCGGGCCCATCTGTCCAAGGGTATGACCTTTCGCAGACCAGATTGGACAATTGTAACAACAGATGCCAGCCTTCTAGGTTGGGGTGCAGTCTGGAACTCCCTGAAGGCTCAGGGTTCATGGACTCAGGAGGAGAAACTCCTCCCAATAAATATTCTGGAGTTAAGAGCAATATTCAATGCTCTTCTGGCTTGGCCTCAGCTAGAAACACTGAGGTTCATCAGATTTCAGTCGGACAACATCACGACTGTGGCTTACATCAACCATCAAGGGGGAACCAGGAGTTCCCTAGCGATGTCAGAAGTCTCCAAGATAATTCACTGGGCAGAGACTCACTCTTGCCACCTGTCAGCGATCCATATCCCAGGTGTAGAGAACTGGGAGGCGGATTTTCTAAGTCGTCAGACTTTTCATCCGGGGGAATGGGAACTCCATCCGGAGGTGTTTGCTCAATTGGTTCTCCGTTGGGGCAAACCAGAATTGGATCTCATGGCGTCTCGCCAGAACGCCAAGCTTCCTTGTTACGGATCCAGGTCCAGGGACCCAGAAGCGGCACTGATAGATGCTCTAGCAGCGCCTTGGTTCTTCAACCTGGCTTATGTGTTTCCACCGTTTCCTCTGCTCCCTCGTCTGATTGCCAAAATCAAACAGGAAAGAGCATCAGTGATATTGATAGCGCCTGCGTGGCCACGCAGGACCTGGTATGCAGACCTAGTGGACATGTCATCCTTTCCACCATGGACTCTGCCTCTGAGACAAGACCTTCTAATACAAGGTCCTTTCAATCATCCGAATCTACTTTCTCTGAGACTGACTAAATGGAGATTGAACGCTTGATCCTATCAAAGCGTGGCTTCTCCGAGTCAGTAATTGATACCTTAATACAGGCACGAAAGCCTGTCACCAGGAAAATTTGTGTTTAAACCTGTTGCTCCTCCATGGAGCTTAAACTTGGTTCTTAAAGTTCTTCAAGGGGTTCCGTTTGAACCCCTTCATTCTATTGATATCAAACTTCTTTCATGGAAAGTTCTTTTCTCGAAGAGTCTCGGAGTTATCTGCCTTACATTGTGATTCTCCTTATCTGATCTTTCATTCAGATAAAGTTGTTCTGCGTACAAAACCTGGGTTTTTACCTAAGGTGGTTTCTAACAAGAATATTAATCAAGAGATTCTTGTTCCATCATTATGTCCTAATCCTTCTTCAAAGAAGGAACGTCTTTTGCATAATCTAGACGTAGTCCGTGCCTTGAAGTTTTACTTACAGGCTACTAAAGATTTTCGCCAAACATCTAACCTGTTTGTTAAAGTTCTTCAAGGGGTTCCGTTTGAACCCCTTCATTCTATTGATATCAAACTTCTTTCATGGAAAGTTCTTTTTCTCGAAGAGTCTCAGAGTTATCTGCCTTACATTGTGATTCTCCTTATCTGATCTTTCATTCAGATAAAGTTGTTCTGTGTACAAAACCTGGGTTTTTACCTAAGGTGGTTTCTAACAAGAATATTAATCAAGAGATTGTTGTTCCATCATTATGTCCTAATCCTTCTTCAAAGAAGGAACATCTTTTGCATAATCTAGACGTAGTCCGTGCCTTGAAGTTTTACTTACAGGCTACTAAAGATTTTCGCCAAACATCTAACCTGTTTGTTGTTTACTCTGGACAGAGGAGAGGTCAGAAGGCCTCGGCAACCTCTCTTTCTTTTTGGCTTCGGAGTATAATCCATTTAGCCTATGAGACTTCTGGACAGCAGCCTCCTGAAAGGATTACAGCTCATTCTACTAGAGCTGTGGCTTCCACCTGGGCCTTTAAAAATGAGGCCTCTGTTGAACAGATTTGCAAGGCTGCAACTTGGTCTTCCCTTCATACTTTTTCCAAATTTTCCAAATTTGATACTTTTGCTTCTTCGGAGGCTGTTTTTGGAGAAAGGTTCTACAGGCAGTGGTTCCTTCCGTTTAAGTTCCTGCCTTGTCCCTCCCATCATCCGTGTACTTTAGCTTTGTTATTGGTATCCCACAAGTAATGGATGATCCGTGGACTGGATACACTTAACAAGAGAAAACATAATTTATGCTTACCTGATAAATTTATTTCTCTTGTAGTGTATCCAGTCCACGGCCCGCCCTGTCCTTTTCAGGCAGGTCTAAATTTTAATTAAACTACAGTCACCACTGCACCCTATGGTTTCTCCTTTCTCGGCTTGTTTCGGTCGAATGACTGAATATGGCAATGAGGGGAGGAGCTATATAGCAGCTCTGCTGTGGGTGGTCCTCTTGCAACTTCCTGTTGGGAAGGAGAATATCCCACAAGTAATGGATGATCCGTGGACTGGATACACTACAAGAGAAATAAATTTATCAGGTAAGCATAAATTATGTTTTGCTTGCTGTAAACTATTATTTATTTTGATATATCTCAATAAAAAAAAAAAGAAATACAAATCCAAGAATCAGGAAATAAAATGATTTATAAATAAATAAAATAAGCAGACTTGGTAAAGTGTGGTCTACTGGTCAGTATAAAAATAACATATTTTCTGCTGATCTTATTAAAATTGTATTGCAACAGAAGCAGGTAACAATGGATCTGGTGATGTGTGTATGTTATAGATAGAATGAATGAACTGATATGTTGTGCATATGTTGAGATAAGTTGTATGTTTAAACATATATTTCTTTCATGTAATTGGCAAGAGTCCATGAGCTAGTGGCGTATGGGATATACAATCCTACAAGGAGGGGCAAAGTTTCCCAAACCTCAAAATGCCTATAAATACACCCCTCACCACACCCACAATTCAGTTTTACAAACTTTGCCTCCCTATGGAGGTGGGGACGTAAGTTTGTGCTTGATTTTCTTCTGCGATATGCGCTTCTCAGCATTTTGAAGCCTGATTCCTCTCAGAGTACAGTAAATGTCAGAGGGATGTGAAGGGAATATCACCTATTGAATTCTATGGTTTTCCTTGCGGGAAATCTTTTCATAGGTTCTCTGTTATCGGTCGTAGAGATTCATCTCCCTTTTCAGATCAACGATATACTCTCATATTCCATTACCTCTATTGATAACAGTTTCAGTACTGGTTTGGCTATCTGCTATATGTGGATGGGTGTCTTTCGGTAAGTATGTTTTCATTACTTAAAGGGACACTGAACCCAATTTTTTCTTTCTTTTGTGATTCAGATAGAGCATGCAACTTTCTAATTTACTCCTATTATCAATTTTTCTTAGTTCTCTTGCTATCTTTATTTGAAATAAAAGCCATCTAAGCTTTTTTGGGTTAAGAACTCTGGACAGCACTTTTAGATTGGTGGATGGATTTTTTCCACCAATCAGCAAGGACAACCCAGGTTGTTCACCAAAATGGGCTGGCATCTAAACTTAGATTCTTGCATTTCAAATAAAGATACCAAAAGAATAAAGAAAATTTGATAATAGGAGTAAATTAGAAAGTTGCTTAAAAATTCATGCTCTAGGGAGGAGGTTCCGGTGGAGGAGGAGCTACATGCAGGTGCTGCACAGGTGCTGCACAGGTGCTGCTTAGCTCGTCTCTCCAGTCACTGGGAAATTGGTGGAAGGCTCCCGCACCAGCTCCAGGCTTTGGGGCTATTCCCCTGACAGATACCGCAGATCTACTCCAGAACCTCGCAGTGGCACGCCATCCCACTGTGCTGAGCCCCTTTGCTGGCTAATTGGTACCCCTGACTACAGTTTGTGCCCACCGTCCATCTGGCTTTGGAAGCAATTTGAGGCTGTCGGTACCTCAGCTGGTTGTTCCTGATCCTACTTTGTGGTCCCGCTACCCCTCTGAGGTCCAGCTCTCCCCCCCTCCGTGCGACTACCACCCCTGATTGAATTATCTCTACAACAACAACCCGCAGCTTTCTCAACTTACCTGTTGCCCCTTTGGTCTCGGCGGGTCTCGCCGCCCTGGGCTCGTCCCTCCCCCTCCCCCACCGGTGCTGCGCGGGAGGGAGTTGGACTCGGACGGGCTGCTGGATCTGGCGTGTGGGCGCCTCTTCGCCTCGCTGCCCGCTTGGAGCGGAGCTATCCTCTCCCCCCCCACCGGTGCTGCGTGGGGGGAGTTGCCTGTGTTCTCTGTTTGGGGCGGAGGAACTCTGGTCCTGCTGATCTCGACTAGTCCTGCGGCGGCTCGGAATCGGATGCCGCGGGTGGTAGGTGGACCAACAGCGCAGGAGGGGGTGAGTGAGTCTCTTCTAAAAAGTAGCGTGATATACACTGAACGGTAACGGTAAAAAACCGCAGAATTCACAAGAAGACACTGTTATTATGGAACAATGCTGAGGCGGGATAGTTGAACCTGACACATAGAACTGATGACTGCATAAATTGAAGGGGCATTATAAGAAATCTCTACTTAAATTAAATGGACATATATCTGAGTTGGGGCATTTTTGAAATATCTCAGACTGAGAACACTACAAATTCCAGTTTAATAGACTGCCTAACGATTTGACTAGATCCATGTTCATATATGTTACAAGAGGACATTTCTAACATAGTGTAACATTGAAACAAGATAGCAAATACAGTTTTGTAGTTAAGTCTAATTGATGCACGTTGGATTGAGAATACTACAAAACCTTAATTTAACAGGTTGTTTAATGCTGTAATCAAACTTCTGTCCTCATATGTTACTGGATTTGTTTTTCCTTCTTTCTCCTTCCACCTCTCTGCTTCCTTTCTTTTCCTACCTTTTTTGCCTAAAACATAGTGTAATAATACAGATGGTTGTATTCCTAATCTCATTATGTGCTTAGTAATAGGGGTATAGGTAGTAACCCCTTACCCTGCAAAATAATTGCAGAAACTAATACAGCGCTAGATACATCACAGGGGTTAAAAAAAAAAAGGGGTGTTTAATTGAGATCCTGCACGGACCTAGAAAAAAGCTCTGCATATTACTACTGGCTCAAAAACAGATAGTCTCATACATCCACTTTTTTTCTTTCTTTACTTAAAAGACTGAAAGTCTTTGACCACATTATATTGAAGACTACTGATCTATAAGAAAACAAATACAAATTTAGCACTGGGTAATAACTGTGAGACCTAGATCTTTGAAAGGTCTCATCTTGTAGTTCCCCCTAACATCAAAATATTTGAAAGAACTAGGAATTTGCCCTTTTTTTTTTTTTTTTTTTTTTTTTGTTTGTTTTTCCCCTCTCTCCCCTCCCCCACTTAGACTCACAAACCACTTTACTCACACACTATAAATAAGATTCTCACACACACAGTTCTCAACCTTCAATCGGCTTACTCCTAGCACTCACTTCCTTGACTGTTTGGTTTTTTTTTTTTTTTTTTTTTTTTTTTTCTAAGGGGCCTTGTCTCATCCCACAAAACACTGCACTCTTTCCCTTTTCTCATAAAATTTGTACCACAATTGGATAAATCCAATTGAAAGTTATCACTTGAATTGGTGCAATTATAAGCACCTCACGGCTCAATCACGTTGCACGGGCCATTTACTAATCTCCCACTTTGTTTTTCCCCTCTCACATTCCCATCTTTTTCTTTTCCCCTAGGAAATTTTTTTTTTTTTTTTTTTTTTTTTTCTTCTCCAATTTCCACAAACTAGTATATGGATAAATTCCTTGGCATTCCCTATAAAACACCTTCACCAGGAATGGCAGGTAGACAGAGAGATAAGAAATCCAGGAGCACACAGGACCCAGTGACTGACACTCAATTAATCCCAACAAGTACAGCTACATCTGAATTATTAAATGTCCAAAACTTAGTTGCCAATATCTCTGACGCTCTCTCTCCTAAATTCGATGCTCTAAGGATGGAGATTAAGCAGGATATTTCCTCCCTATCACAGGAAATTAGACAATTCTCCTCAAGAATGCAGGAGGTTGAACAGAGAGTATCAGATTTAGAAGATACAGTAGTAACACAAGGCACTAAGATGGATAGTATCAACAGCAGTAACCAAAAAATTCTTATGAGACTAGAAGATCTAGAAAACCGCAGCAGAAGAAACAACATTAGAATAATAGGCCTCCCAGAGGAGAAACAATATGAGGACTTAGCTTTTTTTGTTTCTGATACACTTAAGACAGCCCTCAAACTCCCACCCTTGTATAATAACATCCTGGTAGAGCGGGCCCATAGACTGGGTCCAGTACAGTCAGCCCAAAATCTCAGTAGGCCTAGACCTGTCATCATAAGACTATTGAATTACCAAGATAAAGTCTCTATTCTTCAATATTATCGTAAAACACAACCCCTTATCATTAATGGAGCTAAGATTCTCATATTTCAGGATTTCTCGGCTGAGACAGCCTCTAGGAGAAGAGATCTGGCACCTACATGCACTAAACTCATAAACGCTGGAATAAATGCAACTATATTATATCCAGCTAAATTAAAAGCAACTGTTAATGGAACAGTACATTTCTTTCTGGAGGCACACGCAGCCGAGAAGTTCTTCTCCTCTCTAAATTTATCAGCAACAGAGAATGCGGTCCCCACTTAGCCAGCATGGGCCTAACAATTTGGGATTGCCCCCACCCTGGGATTCATGGGGCAAATAGAGGTCATGTTAGATATTACTCCCCCTCCCCTTTTTTTTTTTTTTTTTTTTTTTTTTTTTTATTTTTACCCCCCCTCTCCTCATCTCTCTCATTACCTCCTTAAGCCACAGGCACCATTAATGATACAGAGAAATAGAAAAATTTAGGATAGTTTCATGGAATGTTGGAGGGATCTCCACCCCAATCAAACGAAAAACCATATTGACGCATCTAAGGAAATCCCAGGCTGACATAGGATTAATTCAAGAAACTCATCTTAATTCAGAAGAATCTAACAAACTCAAATCCTCATGGGTTAGAGAGGTATATTTTTCGCCAAGCATAGGAAAAAAAAGGGGAGTGGCAATTTTAATAGGGAAAAGAGCTCATCTTGAGGTGACTCACTGCGAACCCGACCCGGAGGGTAGATATGTCCTGTTGAAGGTAAAAATCGCCCAGGAAATCTATACAATTTGTAATATTTATGGCCCCAATACTTTTGATCCAGAATTCTGGAATAGAATTCAAACTAAGCTTCTTCTCTATAATCAGGGACTTCTAATCATAGGTGGCGACTTCAACATGGCACCGCATTGTCCGCTAGATAGACTTAGAGAAGCCATGAAGCAGAAAAAACAGAAAAAGGATAATTTAGAATTTAAAATGATTAAGAAAATAAAGCAGAATCTAGCACTATATGATATCTGGAGAAGCCAGAACCCTGACACACAGGAATTCACATGCCTTTCAAAGGCGCATAAAACCCTGTCTCGAATAGATCTATTCCTTGTGGATGAGCGACTGGGCGCTCTAAGAGCACATGCAGGTATTGCCCCTATATTGTTATCAGATCATGCTCCTATTAATCTAGACATTAATCTTGAACATCCAAGATTTAAATCCTCGCGTTTCTATTTCCCTTATTACCTAACAACGGACATGAAGTTTAAAACTCACCTCAGATCTAAATTTGAGGAATACCTCCACTTTAACTTAGAATACATCGATCATCCAGAATTATTCTGGGAAGCCGCTAAAGCGGTGCTTAGGGGTGAAATCTTAGCGTATAACATAACCCTGACTAAAAAACTGAAGGTAAGGGATAGTGAGATACAAAAAGCACTAACCAATGCGTACAATAAATTTATGCTACATAAGAACCCATTAAACTGGTCGAAATATGTGCAAGCTAAGGAAGCCCGGGACACATTTGTTTTAACTCGACAAACACAAAAGGAGTTAAAAATCCAGGCTAAATTATACAGATTTGGGAACAAATCTGGAAAGATGCTGGCCAGAATGACCAGCAATGAGAAAAAGCAATCTCATATAGAAGAAATTCATGAGAAGGGTGAGCAAATTTTAAACCCAGACAAAATTACATCTATACTGGTGAAATATTATCAAGATTTATACTCATGTAAAGGTTACGACCATGACAAGGCAGTGGAATTCTGGAATAAGATTGAAAATCCAATACTGGTGGATGATGATATTAGTAGGCTCAACTCCCCTATATCAGCGCAAGAAGTGTCCGAAGCAATTGCAGGGCTATCTACAAATAAGGCAGCTGGTCCGGACGGCCTACCTAGTGAATTCTACAAAATACTATCTCCAGAAATCTCCCCGTATTTAATAAATCTATATAATGATTTTTACATGAATGGCAAATCACCTACATCTGCATTTTCTGCATCTTACACGACCTTGATTCTTAAGGAAGGGAAGGACCCAAGGCTCAAAGAATCTTATAGGCCAATAGCTTTACTTAATTCAGACTACAAGATCCTCACCTCCATCTTAGCAGCTAGATTACAGCAAATACTACCACAGGTGATCCATCCAGATCAAGCTGGCTTCTTGAATGGACGAAATTCCTCGGCAAAAATAAGGGAGGTAATACTTACACTAGAATATCTTGAAAGGGCCGCTCGGACGGGAGGGGGGAGAGGGGAGACGCTCGTAGTACCAGATATGGCTATTCTTTCTATTGATGCAGAAAAAGCGTTTGATTCTGTTACCTTCAGGCATCTCAATACATCCATGATAAAATTTGGAATCAAGGGCAAATTCCCCAAATTCGTGGAGAATCTTTATAAAAATTCAGCTACACGGTTGATTATTAATGGCGGCATATCTTCATCTATAACTCTTGAAAGGGGAACCCGTCAGGGGTGTCCGCTCTCCCCCCTCCTGTTCAATGTGGCCATTGAGCCCTTAGCAATTATGATACGGCAAAATCTAGAAGGAATAAAGGTCTCAAATCATGAGATGAAAATTGGTTTATACGCAGACGATGTACTTGTCTACATATCAAATACTAAAATCAATATTCCAAAACTTATGCACATAATAGATCACTTTGGATCCTTCTCAGGATATAAAATAAACCCATCTAAGTCAGAAATTCACTGGATCTGCAGGGATAAAAACTCCTGTACAGATAACCCCTTTAAAAGTATAACAGATTCATTTAAATATCTAGGAATAAACATTCCAGTGAACTCCGAAAAGTTATATGAATTTAATATACCCCCTATCATTAGGCAAATTAAAGAGAAATTGAGAACCTGGCAGACACTGCCTCTCTCAATTTCGGGCCGAGTGGCATTATTTAAAATGATTCTCCTCCCCAAATTGCTATATATACTTATGAATGTCCCAGTGATTCTTTTTGAGAGGGATGTAAGACTGATCAATAGCTTAATTAGTCAATTCTTATGGCAAGGGAAAAAAGCGCGAATCTCCCTTAATAAACTTTTTCTTCCAGGTGATCTGGGTGGCATGGCACTCCCAGACATTAGACTATACAATCTTATCTCTTTGGCACGAATAGCAAGTGACTGGATCCTATCTAAGGATTATATCTTAAATAATCAACTTGAAATAAATATCTGTGATCCTTATTTACCCGTAGCACTTCTACACTCCCCTCCCAAAGAGTTACCTGCAGAAATTAAACGACTTAAATCGATTTCCAATCCTATTAAAGCCTGGTGGAAATTATCAAAACTTCTGCCTTATAATCCCAAGATTTCAAACTACCTCACCTTGATCGGGAATCCAAAATTTCAGCCTGGTCTGCAATCTGAGGTCTTTAATAGATGGCACAAGAATGGGTTAAATAAGTTGATCTTCTTGATAGACGATGATAGGAAGACTATTAAAACATTTGAAAAGCTAAAAGGAGAATATAATTTACCTAATAAAGATTTTTTTGCATACCTGCAGATTAGGCATTTTCTCTTGGAAACAACTAGAGAGACAGGGTGGTGCTGGAAATTAGGCAAACTTGAAAATTGGCTTACTTCTATCAAGGTGAACCGGATGACTATTACAGTCTGCTATCATCTCTTAAACATTAGTAGGGGCAACCAGAACCTAGTAAGGCTTGCCTTAACATGGACCTCATTGTCAGAATGGAACAGGGTCGACTTGAACACAATCCAGCAATCTATAAGTAAAGTAAAAAAAATAACACTATCAGCTACCTGGCGGGAAGCACATATTAAAATCCTTCACAGGGCATACTTCACTCCGGCAATGGGTCGTAGGGTTCATAACTCAGGCTTTGACAAATGCCCTAAATGTTCACTCCCTGCAGCTGACATAGAACATATGTTCTGGTTTTGCCCAAAAGTGAGAACTATCTGGTGCAAGTTAGAATATTGGCTAAATAAGGTGTTGAAAATCCCTCCTGTAATCTTTACCCCACATCAAATTATATTCTGTATAGACAATCAAACCAAATGTCACCCTAATGATAAATTAATATCTATCTCTATATTAGCTACTAGATACCTAATATGTAAAAAATGGAAAATGCGCTCAGTACCTAGTGTGTCCGAAATCCAGAACTGCTTAAAAAAACAATGTCTTCTAGAGCAAAAGGACACAGACATAAATAATGAAGATGATATAAGAAATTTCTTTAACAAATGGGCAGCATATATTAAATCACTCCCTGAAAATGAAAAGGAATATATGATCTTCCCTTTCCAAAACTCTGAATTAGTATTGTTGGGCATATGGTAGACAGGAGGTTGGGAGAGATGAGAGAGAGGTGCTTATTATTCCCCCCCCCCTTTTTTTTTTTTTTTTTTTTTTTTTTTTTTTTTTGTGAGTTGACTTGCTTTATTATTTTACCCCTGTTTTTTCCTTGTTTTTTTATATAAAATTAGAAAATAGAACTATAAATAATGAATTTTCCAGATATAGAGATACAGGTTAGAGACTGAGGAGGGAGGGCGTATTAAACCTTACTTATTTTAATTTTTTCTTATTTTTTGGTATGTGTTTTTGCTTAGTGTTATAAAAAACTTAAAAAATAACAGTGAAAGGTATAAGAAGACAGTAAGAAGTGCCTGCTTGGCCATAGATTTATGTTGAAATATTGCTGAGAGAATGAATTAATGTTCTATCTCTATGTGTAATTCAATTTTTATAATCTAGCAGAAAAATGTGAATTCATTATATTTTATTTTGTACATCGCTACCCTGTAATGCAACTGTCTTGATAATGCCGTTATACTGTTGAAACTTAAATAAATGATTTAAAAAAAAAAAATAATTCATGCTCTATCTGAATCACAAAATAAAAATTTTGGGTTCAGTGTCCCTTTAAGACACTCTCAGCTATAGTTTGGCACTTTATGTATTAATATAAGGTAAAAAGGAGGTCTATAAATTAGCACAAAATATGGGTGCCCTGAAAAAAGAGGTTAGTTCCAAAAATACCTCCAAACAATAACTATAAAAACACAAATACAGGGAGCGCTAATGAAAGCTGCTAATATATTACAATAGAGGATGGGATAGAGCTAGTGATTATAAACATATGCTGATAGCAAAAATAGCTCACAAAATCAGTGAATTAAATAAAATATATATTTAATAAACCCTAGTACAAGGTGAATGACCTAAAACATATAATAACAGGTATAAAAATGAAATTAAATAAAAATAAAAAACCACCGGTGGTATGAAGGTTTATGAATTGAAAATAAAGTCCGTTATGAGCTCAAATAATAAGTCCAAAGAAACAAAGTTCATTAGTAGAAAATGCAGGTAAAAAACAATAAAGTTCGGTTAAAAGCAGGGTTAGCAGCAAAGTCAGTCTGTTTGGCTGAATCAATGTTTGGCTGAATCAATGTAACATTCAAATAAAGCTTTGTAGGTGGCTAAAAGGACAATCTGCATTCAAGTAGAAAAGTCTGTGTCATAGATAATTCGTTTGACTCACCCAGAATACGAAGCTATTTTCTGTTATGCTTCTCCGTGTGCAAGTGTAATAAGTGAGATGTACACACGTTTAGACCCTTGGTGGACAGGAGATTACCTTTCAGATGAGCGGTATCGCTCCAGCGTATACTCTGATTCGCTTGGATGTGCAGCGTGTGCGGGGTCACGTGATGGTTAATTATGTATTAATGTACAGTTCTAAATATATGTATTGTACTTATATTTGCCATGAGTCAGGTTTATGTATATTTCCTTTTGCAAACTATCAGTTTCAAAATTGGGAAAAACATATTTAGGAAGTTATTTTTTCTTACCTGGGGTATAGTCTTTTCTTCAAAATTGACTGTTTTCATTAACTTTTGCGGGCAAAATTATGCTTGCAAGGCTGCAAAATGCTAATATTTATTGAGTCATTCTTGGTGCAAGAATTTTTTTGGTGCGAAGGTACGTTTGGTGACACAAATTCGTAATTTCTAGCATCTTAGTTGACGCCAGGCTCCTTGCACAAGGTTGCGTCTGCCATGATGCGAATTGCATCATTTCCGGATGTTAGCGCCAATTTTTTTTATTTTGCGTTGTGCGTCATACTTGGCGCCAAATTATTTATTTATTTAAAACCCCACTTCCTATATGCCCCTTGCCTTTTTCTATGCTCAGAGGGCTATGCTGTTTGCATTTTTTCCCCTTTCCTGAAACTGCCACATAAGGAAATTGATAATTTTGCTTTATATGTTTTTTTTTTCTCTTACATTTGCAAGATGTCTCAATCTGATCCTGTCTAAGAAACCACTGTTGGATTCCTGCTGCCTGATAACAGTTCTTTCAAAGATAAGTGTATCTGTTGTAAGTTAGCAGAGATTATATCTCCAGCTGTGGTATGTAATAGTTGTCATAAGCTTTTACATGCAGAGAATGTATCCATCAATACTAGTACAATGCCTGTTGTTCCTTCAACATCTAATGTACATGATATCCCTGTGAATATAAAAGATTTTACTGCTGATATGATTCAGAAGGCTTTGTCTGCTATTCCGCCTTCTAATAAATGTAAAAGGTTTTTTAAAACTTCTCATAAAGTTGATGAAATACTAAAACTAGTAAATGTTTATATTATGATTATAAAACTCCTTTGGTTACTCCAGAGGTTTTTCCAGTTCCTGATGCTATTTCTCATATGATTTCAAAGGAATGGAATAGGCCTGGTACTTTTATTCCTTCTTCTAGGTTTAAAAAATTGTATCCTTTGCCAGCAGTTAGTTTGGAGTTTTGGGAAAAAATCCCCAAAGTTGATGGGGCTATTTCTACTCTTGCCAAATGTACTACTATCCCTATGGAAGATAGTACTTCCTTTAAGGACCCTTTAGATAGGAAACGTGAATCTTATCTAAGGAAAGCTTAATTATATTCTGGCTATCTTCTCAGGCCTGCCATTTCTATGGCTGATGTTGCAGCTGCATCAACTTTTTGGTTGGAAAGCTTAGCACATCAGGAAACACACTGATTTGTCTAGCATTGTTCGTTTGCTTCAACATGCTAATCATTTTATCTGTGATGCCATTTTTGATATCATCAAAATTGATGTTAGATCTATGTCTTTAGCTATTTTAGCTAGAAGAGCTTTGTGGCTCAAATATTGGAATGCTGACATGGTATCTAAGTCTAGATTACTATCTCTTTCTTTCCAAGGTAACAATTTGTTTGGTTCTCAGTTGGATTCGATTATTTCAACTGTCACTGGGGGGAAGGGAGTTTTTTACCTCAGTATAAGAGATCTATGGGTAAATATACAGCTTCTAATCATTTTCGTTCTTTTCGACAGAATAAGGAACAGAAAGCCAATCCTTCCCCCAAAGAATCTGGTTCCAATTGGAAACCTTCAAGTTGGAATAAATCCAAGCTGTTTAAGAAACCAAAGCCAGCCCCCAAGTCTGCATGAAGGTGTGGCCTTCATTCCAGCTCAGCTGGTGGGGGACAGATTAAAATTTTTCCAAGCCATTTGGGCAGATTCTGTCCAAAATCAATGGATTCCGAGTATTGTCTCTCAAAGGTATCGAATAGGATTCAGAGTAAGACCTTCTCTGAGAAGATTTTTTCTCACACGTCCCAGCAAATCCAGTGAAGGCTCAGGCTTTTCTGAAGTGTGTTTCAGATCTAGAGCTTTCTGGAGTAATCATACCAGTTCCGTTTCAGGAACAGGGTCTGGGGTTTTATTCAAATCTGTTCATTGTCCCAAAGAAAGAAAGTTTATTCAGGCCAGTTCGGGATCTGAAAATTTTAAATCATTTTGTAAGAGTGGCAACTTTCAAAATGGTGACCATAAGGACTATTCTGCCTTTTGTTGAGCAAGGTCATTATATGTCCACAATAGACTTACAGGATGCATATCTTCATATTCCGATTCATCCAGACCACTATTGGTTTCTGAAATTCTCTTTTCTAGACAAGCATTACCAATTTGTTTCTCTTCCATTTGGCCTAGCGACAGCTCCAAGGATTTTTTCAATGGTTCTCGGTGCCCTACTCTCTGTAATCAGAGAACAGGGTATTGCGGTGTTTCCTTATTTGGACGATATCTTGGTACTAGCTCAGTCTTTACATTTTGCCGAATCTCACACAAATCAACTAGTGTTGTTTCTTCAAAAACATGGTTGGAGGATCAATTTACCAAAGAATTCCTTGATTCCTCAGACAAGGGACAAATAAAATTGGTTTCAGCTTGTCAGAACCTTCAGTCTCAATCATTCCTTTCAGTAGCTATGTGCATGGAAGTTTTAGGTCTCATGACTGCAGCATCAGACGCGATCCCCTTTGCTCATTTTCATATGAGACCTCTCCAGCTTTGTATGCTGAATCAATGGTGCAGGGATTATACAAAGATATCACAATTAATATCATTAAATCCCAATGTTCGACTCTCTCTGACTTGGTGGTTAGATCACCATAGTGTAGTTCAAGGGGCCTCTTTTGTTCGTCCAACCTGGACTATGATCACAACAGATGCAAGTCTTTCAGGTTGGGGAGCTGTCTCGGGATCTCTGACAGCACAAGGGGTTTGGAAATCTCAAGAGGTGAGGTTACCAATCAATATTTTAGAACTCTGTGCTATTTTCAGGGCTCTTGAGGTTTGGCCTCTGTTGAAGCGAGAACCGTTCATTTGTTTTCAGACAGACAATATCACAACTGTGGCATATGTCAATCATCAGGGTGGGACTCACAGTCCCCAAGCTATGAAAGAAGTATCTCGGATACTTTCTTGGGTGAAATCCAACTCTTGTCTAATTTCTGCGGTGCATATCCCAGGTGTAGACAATTGGGAAGCGTATTATCTCAGCCGTCAGACTTTACATCCGGGGGAGTGGTCGCTCCATCCAGATGTGTTTTTTTCAGATTGTTCAGATATGGGGTCTTCCAGAAATAGATCTGATGGCTTCACATCTAAACAAGAAAATTCCTAGGTACCTGTCCAGGTCCAGGGATCCTCAGGTGGAGTCGATGGATGCATTAGCAGTTCCTTGATTTTACCAACCTGCTTATATCTTCCCGCCTCTAGTTCTTCCTCCAAGAGTGATCTCCAAGATCATCATAGAACGATCATTTGTGTTTCTGGTAGCACCAGCATGGCCTCACAGGTTCTGGTATGTGGATCTTGTCTGGATGTCCAGTTGCCAACCTTGGCCACTTCCTTTAAGACTAGACCTTCTGTCTCAAGTGTCGTTTTTCCATCAGGATCTCAAATCATTAAATTTGAAGGTATGGAAATTGAATGCTTAGTGCTTAGTCATAGAGGTTTCTCTGACTCAGTGATTGATACTATTTTACTGGCTCATAAATCTGTCTCTGGGAAGATTTATTATCGAGTTTGGAAGACTTATATTTCATGGCATTCTTTTAGAATTCCTAGAATTTTACAGTTTCTTCAGGATGGTTTGGATAAAGGTTTGTCTGCAAGTTCCTTGAAGGGACAATTCTCTGCTCTTTCTGTTTTATTTCACAGAAAGATTGCTAAACTTCCTATTATTCACTGTTTTGTACAGGCTTTGGTTCGTATCAAGCCTGTCATTAAATCAATCTCTCCTTGGAGTCTTAATTTGGTTTTGAAGGCTTTACAGGCGCCTCCTTTTGAGCCTATGCATTCTTTGGACATTATACTACTTTCTTGGAAAGTGTTGTTCATTTTGGCCATCTCTTCTGCTAGAAGAGTTTCCGAATTATCTGCTCTTTCTTGTGAGTCTCCTTTTCTGATTTTCCATCAGGATAAGGCAGTTTTGAGGACTTCATTTAAATTTCTACCTAAGGTTGTGAATTCTAACAACATTAATAGGGAAATTGTTGTTCCCTTTTTGTGTCCTAATCCTAAGAATTCTTTGGAGAGATCCTTACATTCTCTGGATGTTGTAAGAGGTTTGAAATATGTTGAAGCTACTAAAGATTTCAGGAAGTCTTCTAGTCTATTTGTTGTCTTTTCTGGTTCTAGGAAAGGTCAGAAAGCTTCTGCCATTTCCTTGGCATCTTTGTTAAAGCTTTTGATTCATCAGGCTTATTTGGAGTTGGGTCAGGTCCCACCTCAGAGAATCACAGCTCATTCTACTAAATCAATCAGATTTGCAATGCAGCAACTTGGTCTTCTTTGCATATAGTTACTAAATTCTACCGTTTTGATGTATTTTCCTCTTCGGAAGCAGTTTTTGGTAGAAAAGTTCTTCAGGCAGCTGTTTCAGTTTGATTCCTCTGCTTTTATTTTAAGTTTTCTTTTCAATTATGAGAAAAACTTATTTTTTGGGTTGTGGATTTAATTTTTTCAGTGGAAAGTGGCTGTTATTATTTTTTTTATCCCTCGCTCTCTAGTTATTCTTCTGTAGAGTTCCACATCTTGGATATTACTATCCCATAAATCATTAGCTCATGGACTCTTGCCAATTACATAAAAGAAAACATAATTTATGTAAGAACTTACCTGATAAATTCATTTCTTTCATATTGGCAAGAGTCCATGAGACCCACCCTTTTTTTGGTGGTAATGATTTTTTGTATAAAGCACAATTATTTCCAGTTCCTTTTTTTATGCTTTTTACTCCTTTTTCTATCACCCAACCACTTGAATTGTGGGTGTGGTGAGGGGTGTATTTATAGGCTTTTTGAGGTTTGGGAAACTTTGCCCCTCCTGGTAGGATTGTATATCCCATATGTCACTAGCTTATGGATCCTTGCCAATATGAAAGAAATTAATTTATCATGTAAGTTCTTACATAAAATATGTTTTTTGTAAACATTTTATTCTAAAAAAAACATACACATTTTTACATTTATTTTTAACTTGAACACATATCACTACTGACTGGGAGGGAAATGGAAAATCACACAACGGTGTCTCTGGTGTGTGACACACGGGTCTGCTAGTAAATACTAATCTACCTTTTGAACACATCTGACCTAAAGCAATCTATATAAATACATGAAGCAATATCAGGCTTGTTTTGTTCTTTTGCTTGTTCTTTGTTTTGTTCTTTTTGTTTTGGGGCTTTGCTTTGTTCTCTTGCTATCATTTGTTGAAAATAATACCTAGGTATGCTCAAGAGCAGCAAAGCACCACTTCTGGGTAGCTAGTTACTGATTGGTAGCTGCACATATATGTCTTTTATTGGCTTACTTGATGTGTTGAGCTAGCTCCCAGTAGTGCATTGCTACTCCTTCAACAAGGTATAAAAAAGAACAAATTAAAATTGATAATATAAATAAATTTTGAAAGTTCTTTAAAATTGTATGCTTTGTCTGAATCACAAAATAAATGTTTGGGGTTTCATGTCCCTGTACAGTGATTTTAAATCCCAGTGTTTGTGAAACACTAGGATTTACAATTGAAACAAATAAAGGGGATTTTCATTCATGAAGTAATAACTACTTCATGCTGAAAGCTCCTTTATTTGTTGGAAGCGTTCACTGCACTGAGCTGCTCAGGCAGCCCACGGCAGAACGCTATTTGCTGTGAGGTGAGGTGCACCCTATAGTTTCTCCTTTCTCTTGCTTGTCTTCGGTCGAATGACTGGTAGTGGCAGTTAGGGGAGGAGCTATATAGACATCTCTGCTGTGGGTGATCCTCTTGCAGCTTCCTGTTGGGAAGGAGAATATCCCACAAGTAATGGATGATCCGTGGACTGGATACACCACAAGAGAAATACATTTATCAGGTAAGCATAAATTATGTTTTTTGACTGTGAAACATCAGTCTGCTAGTGTAATCTAATTGCAGTTGCCTGCCTGCCAGCGTGCGTGCCAGGCTCACAGTGTATACTGTGCCCACTTGCCCAGTGCCACCACTCATATCTGGTGTAACAGTAGTGTAAATTAAAAAAAATAAACTTTTTGACTGTGAAACATCAGTCTGCTTGTGTAATCTAATTGCAGTTGCCTGCCTGCCAGCGTGTGTGCCAGGCCCACTTGCCCAGTGCCACCATTCATATCTGGTGTAACAGTAGTGTAAATTAAAAAAAAAAACGTTTTTGACTGTGAAACATTCGTCTGCTAGTGTAATCTAATTGCAGTTGCATATTTAGGAAGTTATTTTTTTCTTACCTGGGGTATAGTCTTTTCTTCAAAATTGACTGTTTTCATTAATTTTTGCGGGCAAAATTAGGCTCGCAAGGCTGCAAAATTCTAATATTTATTGCGTCATTCTTGGTGCAATAATTTTTTTGGTGCGAAGGTACGTTTGGTGACGCAAATTCGTAATTTCTGGCATCTTAGTTGACGCCAGGCTCCTTGCACAAGGTTGCGTCTGCCATGATGCGAATTGCGTCATTTCCGGATGTTAGCGCCAAAATTTTTTATTTTGCGTTGTGCGTCATACTTGGCGCCAAATTATTTATTTATTTAAAATCCCACTTCCTATATGCCCCTTGCCTTTTTCTATGCTCAGAGGGCTATGCTGTTTGCATTTTTTCCCCTTTCCTGAAACTGCCACATAAGGAAATTGATAATTTTGCTTTATATGTTTTTTTTTCTCTTACATTTTCAAGATGTCTCAATCTGATCCTGTCTAAGAAACCACTGTTGGATTCCTGCTGCTTGATAACAGTTCTTTCAAAGATAAGTGTATCTGTTGTAAGTTAGCAGAGATTATATCTCCAGCTGTGGTATGTAATAGTTGTCATGATAAGCTTTTACATGCAGAGAATGTATCCATCAGTACTAGTACAATGCCTGTTGTTCCTTCAACATCTAATGTACATGATATCCCTGTGAATATAAAAGATTTTACTGCTGATATGATTCAGAAGGCTTTGTCTGCTATTCCGCCTTCTAATAAATGTAAAAGGTTTTTTAAAACTTCTCATAAAGTTGATGAAATTTCAAATGACCGACAACATACTGAATTATCCTCCTCTGATGAGGATCTATCTGATTCAGAAGATCCTACCTCAGATATTGACACTGACAAATCTTATCTCTTTAAGATGGAGTATATTCGTTCTTTGTTAAAAGAGGTGTTGATTACTTTGGATATTGAGGAAACTAGTCCTCTTGATACTAAAACTAGTAAATGTATAAATTATGATTATAAAACTCCTTTGGTTACTCCAGAGGTTTTTCCAGTTCCTGATGCTATTTCTCATATGATTTCAAAGGAATGGTATAGGCCTGGTACTTTTATTCCTTCTTCTAGGTTTAAAAAATTGTATCCTTTGCAGCAGTTAGTTTGGAGTTTTGGGAAAAAATCCCCAAAGTTGATGGGGCTATTTCTACTCTTGCCAAATGTACTACTATCCCTATGGAAGATAGTACTTCCTTTAAGGACCCTTTAGATAGGAAACGTGAATCTTATCTAAGGAAAGCTTAATTATATTCTGGCTATCTTCTCAGGCCTGCCATTTCTATGGCTGATGTTGCAGCTGCATCAACTTTTTGGTTGGAAAGCTTAGCACAACAGGAAACACACTGATTTGTCTAGCATTGTTCGTTTGCTTCAACATGCTAATCATTTTATCTGTGATGCCATTTTTGATATCATCAAAATTGATGTTAGATCTATGTCTTTAGCTATTTTAGCTAGAAGAGCTTTGTGGCTCAAATATTGGAATGCTGACATGGTATCTAAGTCTAGATTACTATCTCTTTCTTTCCAAGGTAACAATTTGTTTGGTTCTCAGTTGGATTCGATTATTTCAACTGTCACTGGGGGGAAGGGAGTTTTTTTACCTCAGTATAAGAGCTCTATGGGTAAATATACAGCTTCTAATCATTTTCGTTCTTTTCGACAGAATAAGGAACAGAAAGCCAATCCTTCCCCCAAAGAATCTGGTTCCAATTGGAAACCTTCTTCAAGTTGGAATAAATCCAAGCTGTTTAAGAAACCAAAGCCAGCCCCCAAGTCTGCATGAAGGTGCGGCCTTCATTCCAGCTCAGCTGGTGGGGGACAGATTAAAATTTTTCCAAGCCATTTGGGCAGATTCTGTCCAAAATCAATGGATTCCGAGTATTGTCTCTCAAAGGTATCGAATAGGATTCAGAGTAAGACCTCCTCTGAGAAGATTTTTTCTCTCACACGTCCCAGCAAATCCAGTGAAGACTCAGCCTTTTCTGAAGTGTGTTTCAGATCTAGAGCTTTCTGGAGTAATCATACCAGTTCCGTTTCAGGAACAGGGTCTGGGGTTTTATTCAAATCTGTTCATTGTCCCAAAGAAAGAAAGTTTATTCAGGCCAGTTCGGGATCTGAAAATTTTAAATCATTTTGTAAGAGTGGCAACTTTCAAAATGGTGACCATAAGGACTATTCTGCCTTTTGTTGAGCAAGGTCATTATATGTCCACAATAGACTTACAGGATGCATATCTTCATATTCCGATTCATCCAGGCCACTATTGGTTTCTGAAATTCTCTTTTCTAGACAAGCATTACCAATTTGTTGCTCTTCCATTTGGCCTAGCGACAGCTCCAAGGATTTTTTTCAAAGGTTCTCGGTGCCCTACTCTCTGTAATCAGAGAACAGGGTATTGCGCTGTTTCCTTATTTGGATGATATCTTGGTACTAGCTCAGTCTTTACATTTTGCCGAATCTCACACAAATCAACTAGTGTTGTTTCTTCAAAAACATGGTTGGAGGATCAATTTACCAAAGAATTCCTTGATTCCTCAGACAAGGGACAAATAAAATTGGTTTCAGCTTGTCAGAACCTTCAGTCTCAATCATTCCTTTCAGTAGCTATGTGCATGGAAGTTTTAGGTCTCATGACTGCAGCATCGGACGCGATCCCCTTTGCTCATTTTCATATGAGACCTCTCCAGCTTTGTATGCTGAATCAATGGTGCAGGGATTATACAAAGATATCACAATTAATATCATTAAATCCCAATGTTCGACTCTCTCTGACTTGGTGGTTAGATCACCATAGTGTAGTTCAAGGGGCCTCTTTTGTTCGTCCAACCTGGACTATGATCACAACAGATGCAAGTCTTTCAGGTTGGGGAGCTGTCTCGGGATCTCTGACAGCACAAGGGGTTTGGAAATCTCAAGAGGTGAGGTTACCAATCAATATTTTAGAACTCTGTGCTATTTTCAGGGCTCTTGAGGTTTGGCCTCTGTTGAAGCGAGAACCGTTCATTTGTTTTCAGACAGACAATATCACAACTGTGGCATATGTCAATCATCAGGGTGGGACTCACAGTCCCCAAGCTATGAAAGAAGTATCTCGGATACTTTCTTGGGTGAAATCCAACTCTTGTCTAATTTCTGCGGTGCATATCCCAGGTGTAGACAATTGGGAAGCGTATTATCTCAGCCGTCAGACTTTACATCCGGGGGAGTGGTCGCTCCATCCAGATGTGTTTTTTTCAGATTGTTCAGATATGGGGTCTTCCAGAAATAGATCTGATGGCTTCACATCTAAACAAGAAAATTCCTAGGTACCTGTCCAGGTCCAGGGATCCTCAGGCGGAGTCGATGGATGCATTAGCAGTTCCTTGATTTTACCAACCTGCTTATATCTTCCCGCCTCTAGTTCTTCCTCCAAGAGTGATCTCCAAGATCATCATAGAACGATCATTTGTGTTTCTGGTAGCACCAGCATGGCCTCACAGGTTCTGGTATGTGGATCTTGTCTGGATGTCCAGTTGCCAACCTTGGCCACTTCCTTTAAGACTAGACCTTCTGTCTCAAGTGTCGTTTTTCCATCAGGATCTCAAATCATTAAATTTGAAGGTATGGAAATTGAATGCTTAGTGCTTAGTCATAGAGGTTTCTCTGACTCAGTGATTGATACTATTTTACTGGCTCGTAAATCTGTCTCTGGGAAGATTTATTATCGAGTTTGGAAGACTTATATTTCATGGCATTCTTTTAGAATTCCTAGAATTTTACAGTTTCTTCAGGATGGTTTGGATAAAGGTTTGTCTGCAAGTTCCTTGAAGGGACAATTCTCTGCTCTTTCTGTTTTATTTCACAGAAAGATTGCTAAACTTCCTATTATTCACTGTTTTGTACAGGCTTTGGTTCGTATCAAGCCTGTCATTAAATCAATCTCTCCTTGGAGTCTTAATTTGGTTTTGAAGGCTTTACAGGCGCCTCCTTTTGAGCCTATACATTCTTTGGACATTATACTAATTTTCCATCAGGATAAGGCAGTTTTGAGGACTTCATTTAAATTTCTACCTAAGGTTGTGAATTCTAACAACATTAATAGGGAAATTGTTGTTCCCTCTTTGTGTCCTAATCCTAAGAATTCTTTGGAGAGATCCTTACATTCTCTGGATGTTGTAAGAGGTTTGAAATATGTTGAAGCTACTAAAGATTTCAGGAAGTCTTCTAGTCTATTTGTTGTCTTTTCTGGTTCTAGGAAAGGTCAGAAAGCTTCTGCCATTTCCTTGGCATCTTTGTTAAAGCTTTTGATTCATCAGGCTTATTTGGAGTTGGGTCAGGTCCCACCTCAGAGAATCACAGCTCATTCTACTAAATCAATCAGATTTGCAATGCAGCAACTTGGTCTTCTTTGTATATAGTTACTAAATTCTACCGTTTTGATGTATTTTCCTCTTCGGAAGCAGTTTTTGGTAGAAAAGTTCTTCAGGCAGCTGTTTCAGTTTGATTCCTCTGCTTTTATTTTAAGTTTTCTTTTCAATTATGAGAAAAACTTATTTTTTGGGTTGTGGATTTAATTTTTTCAGTGGAAAGTGGCTGTTATTATTTTTTTATCCCTCGCTCTCTAGTGATTCTTCTGTGGAGTTCCACATCTTGGATATTACTATCCCATAAATCATTAGCTCATGGACTCTTGCCAATTACATGAAAGAAAACATAATTTATGTAAGAACTTACCTGATAAATTCATTTCTTTCATATTGGCAAGAGTCCATGAGACCCACCCTTTTTATGGTGGTAATGATTTTTTGTATAAAGCACAAATATTTCCAGTTCCTTTTTTTATGCTTTTTACTCCTTTTTCTATCACCCAACCACTTGAATTGTGGGTGTGGTGAGGGGTGTATTTATAGGCTTTTTGAGGTTTGGGAAACTTTCCCTCTCCTGGTAGGATTGTATATCCCATATGTCACTAGCTTATGGATCCTTGCCAATATGAAAGAAATTAAATTATCATGTAAGTTCTTACATAAAATATGTTTTTTGTAAACATTTTATTCTAAAAAAAACATACACATTTTTACATTTATTTTTAACTTGAACACATATCACTACTGACTGGGAGGGAAATGGAAAATCACACAACGGTGTCTCTGGTGTGTGACACACGGGTCTGCTAGTAAATACTAATCTACCTTTTGAACACATCTGACCTAAAGCAATCTATATAAATACATGAAGCAATATCAGGCTTGTTTTGTTCTTTTGCTTGTTCTTTGTTTTGTTCTTTTTGTTTTGGGGCTTTGCTTTGTTCTCTTGCTATCATTTGTTGAAAAGAATACCTAGGTATGCTCAAGAGCAGCAAAGCACCACTTCTGGGTAGCTAGTTACTGATTGGTGGCTGCACATATATGTCTTTTATTGGCTTACTTGATGTGCTGAGCTAAGTCCCAGTAGTGCATTGCTACTCCTTCAACAAGGGATAAAAAAGAACAAATTAAAATTGATAATATAAATAAATTTTGAAAGTTCTTTAAAATTGTATGCTTTGTCTGAATCATAAAATAAATGTTTGGGGTTTCATGTCCCTGTACAGTGATTTTAAATCCCAGCGTTTGTGAAACACTAGGATTTACAATTGGAACAAATAAAGGGGATTTTCATTCATGAAGTAATAACTACTTCATGCTGAAAGCTCCTTTATTTGTTGGAAGCGTTCACTGCACTGAGCTGCTCAGGCAGCCCACGGCAGAACGCTATTTGCTGTGAGGTGAGGTGCACCCTATAGTTTCTCCTTTCTCTTGCTTGTCTTCGGTCGAATGACTGGTAGTGGCAGTTAGGGGAGGAGCTATATAGACAGCTCTGCTGTGGGTGATCTTCTTGCAGCTTCCTGTTGGGAAGGAGAATATCCCACAAGTAATGGGTGATCCGTGGACTGGATACACCACAAGAGAAATACATTTATCAGGTAAGCATAAATTATGTTTTTTGACTGTGAAACATCAGTCTGCTAGTGTAATCTAATTGCAGTTGCCTGCCTGCCAGCGTGCGTGCCAGGCTCACAGCTTATACTGTGCCCACTTTCCCAGTGCCACCACTCATATCTGGTGTAACAGTAGTGTAAATTAAAAAAAAAAAAAACTTTTTGACTGTGAAACATCAGTCTGCTTGTGTAATCTAATTGCAGTTGCCTGCCTGCCAGCGTGTGTGCCAGGCCCACTTGCCCAGTGCCACCACTCATATCTGGTGTAACAGTAGTGTAAATTTAAAAAAAAAAAAACTTTTTTGACTGTGAAACATCAGTCTGCTTGTGTAATCTAATTGCAGTTGCCTGCCTGTCAGCGTGTGTGCCAGGCCCACTTGCCCAGTGCCACCATTCATATCTGGTGTAACAGTAGTGTAAATTAAAAAAAAAAAACGTTTTTGACTGTGAAACGTCTGTCTGCTAGTGTAATCTAATTGCAGTTGCCTGCCTTCCAGCGTGCGTGCCAGGCTCACAGCGTATACTGTGCCCACTTTCCCAGTGCCACCACTCATATCTGGTGTAACAGTAGTGTAAATTAAAAAAAAAAAAAACTTTTTGACTGTGAAACATCAGTCTGCTTGTGTAATCAAATTGCAGTTGCCTGCCTGCCAGCGTGTGTGCCAGGCCCACTTGCCCAGTGCCACCACTCATATCTGGTGTAACAGTAGTGTAAATTTAAAAAAAACAAAAACCTTTTTGACTGTGAAACATCAGTCTCCTTGTGTAATCTAATTGCAGTTGCCTGCCTGCCAGCGTGTGTTCCAGGCCCACTTGCCCAGTGCCACCACTCATATCTTGTTTAATAGTAGTGTAAGTGCTCATTTAAAAAAAAAAAAACTTTTTGGACTGTGAAACATCAGTCTGCTTTTTTGTGTCAGGCTCACAGCGTATACTGTGCCCACTTGCCCAGTGCCACCACTCATATCTTGTTTAATAGTAGTGTAAGTGTACATTAAAAAACAAACAAAAACTTTTTGGACTGTGAAACATCAGTCTGCTTTTTTGTGTCAGGCTCACAGCGTATACTGTGCCCACTTGCCCAGTGGCACCACTCATATCTTGTTTAATAGTAGTGTAAGTGTACATTACGTGGTCGTGGTGCTGTGATTCCCTTTGAACACTGGGCATTATTCTAGGGCCAGAGGCCACGTACCATGAACTCGAAAAGTTCTGAGGACATAGTTGACTTTTTAACACAGGACACCCAATCTTCTATAGCTTCCGCTCCGAACCTTGACGCACCATCCTCCTCCAGCTTATCTTCGGGCAGCACCTCTCAAGTTACCACTCGCCCGCCTGCCGCCACCACCAACACTAGCACCACAGCCGCTTCACTTGATCTGTCAGAGGAGTTATTTACACATCAGTTGGAAGAAATGAGTGATGCGCAACCATTATTGCCAGAGGATGTAGATAACAGGGATATGTCTCAGTCAGGCAGCATTACACACATGGACGTACGGTGTGATGATGATGATGATGTTGTACCCGCTGCGGGAGTTTGGTCTGTCACTGTGAAGTGGGCGTAACCCTTACACTACCTGATCGATAAAACATCATACCTGATGTTTTAAAGCACATTATTCCAAACAATTTAGGAATGTTAGGTGATTTATGCCCTTTATGGATTAAAACCAGACTCTGCATCAACTATGTAATTTTCCATGGAAGTTTTGCCACAGTCCAGGTGTTAGTCCCCTTGAAACAACTTTCCCATCACTATTGTGGCCAGAAAGAGTCCCCGAGGGTTTTAAAATTCGTCTGCCCATTGAAGTCAATGTATATATATTTATGCATGTATGTGTGTTTGTGTATGTTTGTGGAACCAGCAAATTACAGGCCTTGTTACTACAGCATGGGGGGGCAGGGGGTAAACAGTGTCACTATACAGTACCACTATATATAGTATGGGGGGGTGGACCATGTCACTATAAAGTGACCACAGTAGTCAAAGTACTGGGCGGGTAGGGTCAGTCCGGCCATCTCACTTGCAGATTACAGACTGTGTCACTAACTTACTATATACAGTACTGGGGGGTTAAATAGTGTCACTATATATATATATATATATATATATATATATATATATACAGTAATAGGGGGTCAGACCATCTCAGAAACTGTGGGCACAGGGTACCTCCTTTTGCAGACATGTAATCTGATTCACATTTTTTTTCTGTGTAATGTAAAAAAAAAAAAAAAAAAAAATGTTATGTATTAAATTCACCCTTTTTTGGAGGGGGGAGGGGCGGTGGGGGGGCCCTTCTTAGATTCTTGCACCTGGGCCCTGTGGTTTCTAGTTACGCCTCTGGGTGCAAATAAAGCAGACTGGAACCTCACAGTTGTCCAGCTAACTGGATATGAGCAGCCGGATATTCAAAGGTGAATCCCCACTTGTAGATTTCAAGGTTTTTCCTATATGAAGGGGGACAGAGCCAACATAACCCAGCACAGTTTGGTACAAAAATGTGTGTATTGTGGAAATAAACACACTTACATATTCCAAAGCACCTCTAGGTGCAGTATAAGCAGGCTGGGGCTTCTCAGCCGCCCAGCTGACTGATTCCAAGGGTTGAACAGGTGCAATAAAAAGATCCCAAAGAGTTCAGAGATGATAGATACACATCAAAAAAAGCAGCAGCAAGTGTATAGATAAAAAATATACTTTGATAAAAGTGACATGTTTCTCAGCCTCTGCAGGGGCTGTTTCCTCAGGCTATACAAAAATAAAATGAAATACACTTGCTATATAAAGGGATAAAACACTCCAATAGGGCAAACCATTAACAAGATACACCTGTATGTGTCATCAGTAGATGACTGATTGCTATGGTAACCCAAACAAACAAAAAAATCAAGTCTGCTTTATTTGCACCCTCAGGTGCTGTTCGTTTGTGAGTATCCATTTTGCTTACCTTTATTTACTCTGTGTATATGGCATTAGGCCATTGGGCGCCTCTGTTTTCTTCTCTCTTATATACTTATATTACCTATCTTGTGAATGAATATATACGAGATATTAGAGCTGTATGCATCTATATCCTGCAATCAATTATCTACTGTCCGCTTTATAGCTATTAGGTACAAAGGTGAAAGTAGAAGGATAACTCCTCAAAAGTGCAGTCAAAATATTTTAATAGATACAGGTTCAGACAAGTAAAAAATCACAACGTTTCGGGGTCAATACCCCTTAGTCATGTGATACAGCATAACCTTAACACACCTGTTTAAGTAGGCTAACAAATTAACCCTAAATGCACTTTGCAATTTTACTTTAACATAATCATGTGTAGATACTGACCCCTGCAGGCCAGGTGTGAAAATGGCATGTAAATTTAAAAACAATTTATCAGGAAGCCTCCAGTCACAATTTCTTAAAGAAAAGATACAAACTAAATACAAAATAATTGTAATGTGTGGTCACCCAAATGGATACATATAAAAATATGTCTAATTACTCAAGTGCATATATACAAAAGTGCATATATACAAAAAATTCATGTATACAGAAACAAATTTTATGTTATTAAACAATAGAATGCATATCAAGTTGTCCCAATGTTGCTAAATTGGTAAATGAATGATATTTCAGTATTTTTAACTATACAGAGGGTAGTTACATAATGAAAGGACAGTCATGTCTAACTAAGAGCTAGAGAAAGAAAACCTAGAGTGAAAACTCATAGCCTAATATCTCTTAAATACCTAATCAAAGGAATAACTTAATAAAACACAGACCAGTCAATCTCCCTATTCATCCCCTTCGGCTCCAGGGTATCTAATTTGAATATCCAAAAAGATTCACGTTGTTTTAATAGACGTGTTCTATTGCCACCACGTCTTGGGATCTTAATATGATCGATAACCTGGAACCGAAGTTGACTGACTTGATGGCCAACTGACAAAAAATGATGTGCTACTGGGGCAGTATACACCTTGCACCTGATGTTACTCTTGTGCTCAGTGATACGGTCGCCCACCCGTCTGGTGGACTCACCCACATAGGCACGCCCACACGGACATTTGATCAAATAAATGACAAAGCTCGTATTGCAAGTATAATAGTCCTTGTGCTTAAATTTATATCCTGTCTGAGGGTGCACAAAGTAGGGACTCTTAATGACTGACCCACAGTTTACACACCCCAAACAGGGAAAACAACCCAAGTTCTTTTTGGTGATATATCCCTGCTGAGGAGCTCTGCCAGCGCCCAAATCTGCCTTTACCAAAGTATCTCTCAAGCTTTTATTACGCTTATAGGCTGGTAATGGATACTGGCAGAACTCCTCAACATTGGGGATGCAATCTTGTAAAATACTCCAATGTTTGTGTACAATACGAGCAATGTCATTACTTTGTCTGCAGAAATTGGAAACAAAAACCATTCTTTTCCCTTTATCTTGTGAGGATTTTGGTTTAAATAATGTTTCTCTGTCTAGAGCAGACACATTTTGTATGGTCTCTTGAATCAAAGAGGGTGGATACCCCCTCTGGATGAATTTTTGGCCCATCTCTGCAAGTCTGATTTGTGATATATTGGAGTCATCAACAATCCTTTTAACTCTGAGCATCTGACTGCGAGGCAGAGAGTGCACAAGAGGTAAAGGATGAGCACTTTCATAGTGAAGTAAACTGTTCCTATCAGTGGCTTTCCTGAATAAATCAGTCTTAAAACCTAGGCTACATTTGGTAACAGTTACATCCAAGAAATCAATTTTGTGTTCGCTCCACACCAGTGTAAATTTAATATTGTTGGTAGCCTGATTTAAATCCGCCACAAAGGACTCCAGAGCCCCAACGTCGCCCAGCCAAATACCAAAAATATCGTCGATGTAGCGCCACCAAGTGGCGCCACACCGGCGAAATTCAGGGTGTTCAAAAACAAACCTCTCTTCAAATAAATTCATAAAAATATTGGCATAATATTGGGCGTGCCTATGTGGGTGAGTCCACCAGACGGGTGGGCGACCGTATCACTGAGCACAAGAGTAACATCAGGTGCAAGGTGTATACTGCCCCAGTAGCACATCATTTTTTGTCAGTTGGCCATCAAGTCAGTCAACTTCGGTTCCAGGTTATCGATCATATTAAGATCCCAAGACGTGGTGGCAATAGAACACGTCTATTAAAACAACGTGAATCTTTTTGGATATTCAAATTAGATACCCTGGAGCCGAAGGGGATGAATAGGGAGATTGACTGGTCTGTGTTTTATTAAGTTATTCCTTTGATTAGGTATTTAAGAGATATTAGGCTATGAGTTTTCACTCTAGGTTTTCTTTCTCTAGCTCTTAGTTAGACATGACTGTCCTTTCATTATGTAACTACCCTCTGTATAGTTAAAAATACTGAAATATCATTCATTCATTTACCAATTTAGCAACATTGGGACAACTTGATATGCATTCTATTGTTTAATAACATAAAATTTGTTTCTGTATACATGAATTTTTTGTATATATGCACTTTTGTATATATGCACTTGAGTAATTAGACATATTTTTATATGTATCCATTTGGGTGACCACACATTACAATTATTTTGTATTTAGTTTGTATCTTTTCTTTAAGAAATTGTGACTGGAGGCTTCCTGATAAATTGTTTTTAAATTTACATGCCATTTTCACACCTGGCCTGCAGGGGTCAGTATCTACACATGATTATGTTAAAGTAAAATTGCAAAGTGCATTTAGGGTTAATTTGTTAGCCTACTTAAACAGGTGTGTTAAGGTTATGCTGTATCACATGACTAAGGGGTATTGACCCCGAAACGTTGTGATTTTTTACTTGTCTGAACCTGTATCTATTAAAATATTTTGACTGCACTTTTGAGGAGTTATCCTTCTACTTTCACCTTTGTACCATTACGTTGGAGTGTGGCAGTCACTTCATAAGGATTACCCTCACCTCTTCGAGGATTTTTGCTGTATGTTGGACTCTATTTCAAATTATAGCTATTAGGTGACATCAGTGTATATCCACTTAATCATTAAAATTATAGTATCTTATTATAACAGGGGCACAAAGGAACAGCGACAAGACTACTGCAAAAAGGCAAAACAACAGAAACAAAGGCAAAAGAAAAAAATAATTGCTTAACCTTGGTATAGATCGATATCCCATCTCAAATTAATGCCAAGGGGTTCCCTGGTATTTAGTTTTAAAATCCATTGGACATCTTTATCTAGGAGTCTTTTGAAGCTATCACCTCCTCTTTTTTGGAATAGGATAAAATCTATAGCCTGGAACTGTAGGGCTTTTTTTAACTTCCTTATGCTTTTTAAAATGTTTTGCCACTGGAGTCTTAGCGGGGTCTTTCTCTATAGATAGAAGGTGCACTGGTGCACCCTGTATATTGTTTCTTACAAATTTTGCAGGTGATAAAGTATTTAACATATTTAGAACAACAATTTAGTCTATATTTCAGAATATAATTTTCACCTTTTACTGTAGAAACAAAACTATCCCCAACAATAACATTGGGGCAAGTCATACACGGATGTTTACCACATTTAAAAAAGCTTTTCCTGGAGAGCCATGTCTCAGACCCTGATTTTTGTGGATTCTAAACTTAGCTAACCAATTCTGTCCCACATCTGATGATAGGTGTTCTTTTTGTAACAAATTTGCAGCCTTTTTCTAAGATTTTATTAAACTGAGGATCTAGCTTCAGTAATTTGATGGAATTGTCTACTGAAGGGAGTGACAAAGTAAATAGGCTGGGGCTTATCTTTACTTTTATATCCATCTTTGATAGTTTTAGAGGTTCTCTTACTTTTACGCTTTAGAAGTTTGTTTCTATTAAGCACTAACTTCAGCTCTGGCTTTCATTAAGGATTCTTTGTTGTATCCTCTGTCCTCTAGGCTGTTGACTAGATCAAAAGAGTGTTCATCATATTTAGATGTGGTATTACAGATTCTCCTAATTCGTATCAGCTCTCCCTTCGGAATAGCTCTGGTGATATGTATTAGATGGCAAGAATCAGCTTGTAATATTTTATTGCCTGTGGTTTCTTTTCTATACAATTCAGTGGTCAGATTTTCACCACCTGTTACCTGGATATCCAAATACTGTATCTTATTTTCATTAATTTGATATGTGAATTTTAGATTGGCGCTATTATCATTTAACTGCTTGACGAAGGACTCCGCCCCCAGACTGGTGTTTAAGTCTGTTCTCTGGATACAACTTTCACAGTTATAATAATACGTTTTACCTCTGTAATTACCTTGTATCTATGCCTCTGCAAACTGCCCCCTTATTTCAGTTCTTTTGACAGATTTGTATTTTAGCCAATCAGTGCTCACTCCTAGGTAACTTCACGTGCGTGAGCTCAATGTTATCTATATGAAACACATGAATAACTGTCAAAATGCATTAAGATTAAAAGCGGCCTTCAAGGTCTAAGAAATTAGCATATGAACCTCCTAGGTTTAGCTTTTAACTGAGAATACCAAGAGAAAAAAGCTAAATTGGTGATAAAAGTAAATTGGAAAGTTGTTTAAAATTACATACCCTATTTGAATCATGAAAGTTTATTTTGGACTTGGCTGTCCCTTTAACCCCTTAGGGCCAGGCACGTCCTACAAAAAGTGGCCATTAAGGACCAAGAACGTGCCTGGCACGTCCTCTGGGGTTTCAAGCAGTGGAAGCGATCGTGATCGCTTCCAGACGCTTTAAGGGTATTGCAGTAATGCCTCAATATTGAGGCCTTGTGCAATACCCTTTTTAAGCACACCGATGCAGAGAGGGCCACTCTGCAGGGAGGTTGGGGGCTAAGAGGGGATCCAACACTACATCATATATATAAAAAAAATAAAAAATAAAGCCTTTTATTTTAGTACTGGCAGACTTTCTGCCAGTACTTAAGATGGCTGTGACAATTGTGAGGTGGGGAGGGAAGAGAGTTGTTTTAGGGGGGTAAGGGAGGGATCAGGGGGTAGACTGTGTCAGGTGGGAGGCTGATCTCTACACTAAAGCTAAAATTAACCCTACAAGCTAATTAACCCCTTCACTGCTGGGCATAATACAAGTATTTAGTGGCCTTCTAATTACCAAAAAGCAATGTCATAGCATATATGTCTGCTATTTCTGAACAAAGGGGATCCCAGAGAAGCATTTACAACCATTTGTGCCATTATTGCAGAAGCTGTTTGAAAATAATTTCAGTGAGAAACCTAAAGTTTGTGTAAAAGTTTGTGAAAAATTTAACATTTTTTTTTTTATTTGATCGCATTTGGCGGTGAAATGGTGGCATGAAATATACCAAAATGGGCCTAGATCAATACTTGGTGTTACAATGTATGGTTGGAGATAGCAAAGTGCTACTTGTACTTATTGCCCTATAACTTGCAAAAAAAGCAAAGAACATGTAAACATTGGGTATTTCTAAACTCCAGACAACATTTAAAAACTATTTAGCATGGGTGTTTGGTGGTTGTAGATGTGTAACAGATTTTGGGGGGTCAAAGTTAGAAAAAGTGTGTTTTTTCAATTTTTTCATCATATTTTATAAAAAAATTTTTATAGTAAATTATAAGATATGATGAAAATAATGGTATCTTTAGAAAGTCCTTTTTAATGGAGAGAAAAACGGTATATAATGTGTCGGTACAGTTAATGTGTAAGAGGGAAATTACAGCTAAACACAAACACAGCAGAATTGTAAAAATAGCCCTGGTCCTTAACAGTAAGAAAATTGAAAAGTACTGTGGTCACCAAGGGGTTAAATCACTCTAGGTTAGTTTTTACTTTGAGAATAATGTGTCTTGTAAAGGGGTGTTACTGTGTTTAAGTATGTGAATCTAATGCATACATTACAATAGGGCATAGATGAAAAAAAAGTAATTTAAAAATTGTTTTAAAAGGAACAAATGAAATACTGAATTAAACATATGCAGTAAAAAATGTATTTAATCACATTAAAAAAAAAACAAATTGTTCTGCAAAAATCTTTTTTATGAAAAAAATATAAAATATTGAAATTGAGCAGGAAAAAGTGTACAGTAGAAATCATAATAAAAAAACACAGTACTTGCAAAAAAAATGTGAAATGTGTATGTATGATACAAAATTCAAAGCATATTATTTTCCTTTAATTGTAAAATTAGATTTCCAGCCTCTGCTAGTGTGCTGAACATGGGCGTTCCATGGGTGTAGCTGAAAGTTCTCTGATAGATCTGGCTAATTCTCTAAACATTTTCCCCCTGCAGATCTCGCTATTTTTTCTTGCAAACTTAAAGGTGTAGAGATTGTGTCAAAATACTTAAAACACAAATACTTCTATAAGAAAATAAGTGATTTTAAGATAATATGCTGACAACATAATAATCTGATTGCAATGCAGGGCAGCAGCTTCAAAGGCTTATAAGATACTAGCATGTATTAAAAGAGATTTTGATTCAAGGGAGGAAAGCATAATTCTGTCACTATATAAAGCCCTTGTAAGACCTCACTTTGAGTATGGAGTGCAGTTCTGGGGACCAATCGCAAAAAAAATATTGCAGAACTAGAAAAAGTTCAGAGAAACCACAAAGCTAATAAGGGGATTGGATAATTTAACCTATGAGGAGAGGCTACCCAAACTGGGTCTGTTTTCTTTAGAAAAAAGGCGCTTAAGAGGTGACATGATTACTTTATATAAATATATTCCAGGCCTATATACAGAGATGGCAGAAGCTCTGTTTATTCCAAGAAAATTGTTTGTGACCAGAGGTCACAATTTAAGGTTGGAGGAAAGGAGAATTAATCTCCTGCAACGGAAACGTTTTTTCACTGTAAGAGCAATAAAATTGTGGAACTCATTACCAAAGGAGGTAGTGAATGCCAATACCCTAGATACATTTAAAAATGGTGTGAATACATTTCTGTCTATAAACAAAATTCATGGATATGATTGCTAGTATTAAATGGGTCACCTTTTAGTGGGATTATTTAAGTTTAACTGGAGCTTTTTGTAAATTTTTTTGATTTGTATAGGTTGAACTCGATGGACTTCGGTCTTTTTTCAACCTCATCTACTATGTTACTATGTATTGGCTGCAAGCTTTAATTTATAATGTGTGCTTCCTTATAACTTTGCTTAACCCAGTGTAATTTCCGTTTCTAGGGAGCTTCATTACTTTCTAGGGGAGGACAGCCCAAGTGAGGTTCAACATGGATTTTCCATGTCTGGCCTAGCTAATATATTAGGAACTAAATCTGCTAGGGCTGATTTTTATAATGAATTATAATACACTTAGAAGAATTTTGGCCGTCATGGCATCTTTATTTCTATATTTAATCTTTATTTTCAACTTGTGACCTGAACTTTCAAAAGATAGAAAGGTCAAAATTGATATGTGCATGGGTGTATTTCGATTGAAATAGATGCATGTTTGTAATATACTTCCATTAGCAAAAATGCTTATAGTAAAATGCATTGCTGTTTTTTCTGCGGCATACGCACATATCCTGTGAGGCCCCGTGCACCAGTTATCAAACAGCACACCTTCTCAGAGTCGGTGGTGGCTTGTATGACACAAATGATGTCTTCACAGAAGCAGTACACACAATATTCAGCTGAGCTTGAATACAGGAGCACTGGCCCTCACAGCATATGTGTGTATGCCACAGATAAACAGTAAGAACTTTTACTTGAAGCATTTTTGCTAATGGAAGTATAAGACATATGCTTCTATTTCAAATTCAGGCCCATAGTCCTACATTCTTAAAGCAGAGGAATAGGGCTTTCTTCTTGAGTTTTTTTATTTCATTTGAACGTTTAGTAAGGTTATGAAAGCTCTAAGGGGTAAAGAAGTCATTTGTGCAATTTAAAAAAATAAATAAAAAATCCAGTTCTCTTTAGTTATCAAAATATACTTTTTTTCTCTTGACATCCTATGTTAAAACTGAGCACCTTTCCAATATAGAATACCTAGGTATGCTCAATAGGATGCACGTGTATTGCACATTACATGGCAGCAGTATTTGCAACTCCTAAGCCTACCTCAGAATGTGATCATGGAAAAGAGCTATGTCTTTTCCACAAGTTTATTTTAGAAAGAATTATATATACAATAATACAATATATATTTTTTCATTTCTATTTTTTCACATGGTGATAACAGTTTGTAAGATTAATATGTTATTTGGGCATCAGTTGTTTTTTGTAAGATACTCAGAGAGAAGTTCAATACTCTGGCATTGGATAGATCTATGCAGAGAAGTTTCAATTCCAACTCTTATGTCATAATGTGATGTCATCCTGAGAACATGCCAAGACAGCTTTCACTATTTTTTTTTTAAAGAATAATTGTCTTATTTAAAATGCTGTTACTGTTACTGAGTCATATTTCTCTCATTTAAATGTTTGTTTTACAGAGATGCTGCCATTACAAAGTTCACTGTACATGATATTGTAAAATACAAAATAAGAAACCAGAGAGTGCATTGTAAGGAGTCGGGTATCAGAAACGGGCAGGTTATGTGGATCATGCCATAGTGCTTTGTTTTAAAAGAAATAAAAACAATATATATATATATATATATATATATATATATATATATATATATATATATATATATATATATATATATATATATATATTCCTGAGCTAAATCATCTTTATTTTTTTTCTATCCAAAGAATAGTTTTAGTTTTTAACTGCTGAAGTTGTGGGAAGATACTTAAAGGGAACTGAAACCCAATTTTTTTCTTTCATGATTTAGAAAGAACATGCAGTTTTAAAGAACTTTCTAATTTAAATGTATTATCTAAGTTGCTTCATTCTCTTGAAATCCTTTGCTGAATAGCATATCTAGATAGGCTCAGTAGCTGCTGATTGGTGGCTGCACATAAATGCCTCGTGTGATTGACTCACCTATGTGCATTGCTATTTCTTTAACAAAGATATCAAAAGAATGAAGCAAATTAGATAACAGAAGTAAATTGGAATGTTGTTTAAAATTGTTTTCTCTACCTGAATCATGAAAGAAAAATTGTGTGTTTAGTGTCCCTTTAAAGTCAAAATAAAGTGGGCAATATATTGATAAACAGCTGCTAAGGTATAAACATTCTATAAAATAAGGGAATATGCCTTAACATAAAGGGGTGTAAAAGCTAAGGGCTAGATTACAAATGAGGCGCAAACGTTTTTGCGCAAGCAATATTGTGTTTTTGCAAGCTGTTTTAATTGTGCTAATATTACAAGTTGAGCGAAATCATGCAATCGCGATTTACACTTCAATCCTTATTGTGATCTCAGAGCTGTTGTTTTCTGAAACTAAAAAGTTGCACAAAACACAAAAAAATACATTACAAAGTACAGTTACACTCATAATATCACTGTGTAATACAAATTATTAAAAAAAAATATTGCACAAAAAAGTTTTAAGGGCTCAAAGATATGAGATCTCGGGTGTCAGAAAAAAAAGCCTCCAAAGTACTTTAACATAGAGATACATACAGATACATTGCTAAAGATGTATTTGTATGATTATCAATATGTTTAACTATGTATTTACTGAAAATATTTCAGAATATCTTTGTATTTTTAAATAGATATTTATATATATATATATATATATATATATATATATATATATATATATATATATATATATATATATATATATCTGTATCAGGGACGTGGGGAGGCAGTGCCTACCCTGCCATATGTGGCCAAAGCTTAATTAAATTTTAATTAAAACAAAAAAAATTATTTCCCCCCCATGTAATAATATGGAGAGGCAGGTACAGGAATGCTTCTCTCCATTGCAGTACATGTGTCAAAGGAAAAGCTGTGCTGCAGCACCACCTGTGTTCTGTCAATATATTAGCAGCAAAAATTGGGACCAATAGGAGGCACCCCTCTTGATGCCTCCTAGCAAGTGAAGGATATATAGATTAATCAGAAGGAGGATGCAGTGAGCAGGGTCATGTGACACAACTGGAAGGTGAGGAAACCTAAGAACAGATGACACCAAGCAGAAGAGTAAAGTAGTATTCTACATCTCTTGTGATTCACAAATTGTGTTCAGATACAGCTCATTAACAGGGGGGGACAATAAGTGAGCATAACCCAATACTGACAGGAAGTCAAAGGGACAATTCAAATTTAAATCCATAATTTAAAACCCAGAGTATGAAGTTAAGTGTGCAGTGTCCACATTATTTATTTAAATTAAAGTTTTTGACATTGAATATTGCTAAGCCTCCCTTTTTCATGGTTATTTGATTTAATTTGGTACAAACTCCATATATGTTATGTCTGTTCAGTCAGAGGATGCAGTATCTATTTTTATTTTTATCTGTGTCTCCATTTATTTAAAGACTGCTGTTAACTTGTAATTCACAAATCAATTGAAAGCTGTTGCATTGAGTTTTTAATATGTGCTGCTTTTATACAAGTTTATATTAATAAAAGGAGATAATGAGTCATTTAAAAAATATATGTAATTATTGCAGTTAAATGTTTTTAGAAATAATGCCACTCTAAAATAACTGGTTAAAAACATAGTCAAAGGGAGACATTTAAAATTAAACTTTCATGATTGAGGTAGAGCATGCTATTTTAATAGACATTTCTAGTTATTTATATTTTGAGAATCAACTGTTACTGGCCCCATGTCAGCAAATTAAATTAGTTTTTGAAAGGAACATGAAAGTCATAATTACATTTCCATCATTCAGATAGAAATTGCACAAAAAAATAAATAAATAAACTTTCTATTTTACCTTTATTATTATGTACTTCATTCTTTTGGTATCCTTTGGTATCCTTTGTTGAAGAGCATACCTAAGTGGGATGTGCACGTGCGTTTCTTGAACACCATATTGCAGCAGCTGTGTTGGCAGTATTGATAACTTGTCCTTTGTGCAAAACTTGTATGGTAAATTATTTCTATTTTTACAATACAGTAGTGAGTAGAGAAGAGATTGTGGATCATTCTAATTGCTTAGTAACTGGCACTGTGCCACAGAATTGTGTGAGTGTGTATGTGAGCAGAGTGTGTGTGGGTGTCAGTGAGCAGAGTATGTGTGCTTTATTCTCCAGGTAATCAATACATTTCCGATGAGCTAGTGCTTTAGTGCAGTGTTTCTCAACAATGGTCCTCAAGTACCCCCAACAGGCCAGGTTTTCATTATAGCTGAATCAGTGCACAGGTAAAGTAAGCTGATTAGTAACTCAGTGGTTACTAACTCAGTGGTTACTAACTTGCTAACTAACTTGCTCTCACCCATCACCTGATTATGTCACTTGTGCACTGGTTTAGCTATCATTTAAACCTGCCCTGTTGTGGGGTACTTGCGGCCCTCTGTACATGTGTTTCTCTGGCGTATCATATCTAGTGCCTCACCAGCCTCTGACCTCACTGCACGTCACTGATCTGTATATATATCTATACCTATATATAATCATCTATATAAATATATATTTGGGTTTACTTTCAACTTGTTATACCAGCGCAACCCAGCTAGCGCAAAAATGAAAATCCTAGATGAGTTTACGTTATACCGAAATGCAAAATACTGCTCTACTTGTAATCTAGTTCTAAATGTTTAATATATTTCAGTGTTCATAAAACAACTTTTAACATCCAGTAAGAACCAAATGATCAATTTCCTAGTCCATTGTTATTTATTGAGTATTAAAAGGTTTTAGGCTTATTGTATTCCTCAAGAATAGTTAATATACTGCATATCTTGTGTATTCTTCACAAAAACTCACAACGTCTAGTGAAAAATTTAAATAAAGTCACTCTCATACATACAGATATAAAAAACACGGCTTCAGTTCCGTACTTTTACATTTCATATGGAGCATGCAATTTAAACAACTTTCCAATTTATATATATATATTATAAAATTTATCTTGGTATCCTTTGAACAGCTGAATACTTGAGAGATGTTTACTTTTACAATAATGCTCAGTAAAATAATCTGATTTCTCTCTATGCCAACGAGTTTTTGAGAGTCGGGCCTGTGGCGTGTTCACCAAGCACCTAGTAATGCATTGCGGCTCTGGAGCTGGCACAGATTTATCATTGTCCTTACAAGGACAAGTTTCATAGGTAGTGAACCTGTTCGCCAGGATCTCAACTTTCAGACAGCATCTAGGGGGCCATATTTATAATTGTACGCTCACTTTTATGATCTAATTGTATTCGGTTTATGAAAGTCAATTGACCTGTGACTTATTTAAAAACAATACAGTATTTGAATTCTTGTTTTCAGGAAATGTAATAACAAGGTCATTCTAAAATCCTATTTTAAAAGGCTTGTATATAAAAAAAAATTCCATGCAGAACATTTTTAACATTATAACCTAGGAAGCCATGGACATAAGATAATGGGAGGCAGAGTTTAATGGGTTGAACTGGGAGTGGCATCTGTGTATTCATGAGCTGTGTTTGGTCCTCATTAGGTAGGGTTTGTAGAGTCACATGCTTCTTGGTCAGAAATCTGAACATAAATAGTATCAAAGGACCGGAAGATATACCTGACGTTTGTCAAATGTTGGGGTTAGAAGTTCCTCCACTGCCTTCACCTGACTCTCCCCCTCTACATATCATTACTTCTGAACAGTCCTTGGCCCAAATGAAGTGGCACAATATTAATCGCAAGAGACAGAAAACAAAAGAAACCAGAGAAAATGAACTTTAAACAACTTGCTTATCCCTTCTGAGGTACAGGGAATAAACTTTTATGCTTTTGGATTTATCCATGACTTTCTACGCAGAGGTGAAAATGAGAAAGCTGAGACTGAGATCTTAGCTGAGGTTTGCCTCAGAACTGTTAAGTTAATCAAAATATAGTAATGTAATAATTTCCTTTGTTTTTACCATGATGAAGTTATAAGATAGGCTTTATCTTGATTTAGTTAATGTGTTAAGGCGGTACCCGCTCCCTTACGAGGTTGAGTAGTAAATATTCGACACTTTCAATTTTTTATTTTTTCAGGGTTGTCCCAATGTTAGTGACAGGTTTTATGTTTAGCTATATGTGACATGTTTTGTATCCCCAGGTTTTTCTTTACTTTTCAGTGACACCACCATGATGCTTATATACACAAACAGTGTCTTCCAATTGAGCCATCTGACCAGGGGTAAGACTAACTACCAGAGGGTATGTAGATGCAGCCTAAGTATGCACAAAACAGTAGTACAGAGTAGGAGTTTTAGTTATGACACCTAAAATAAAGTTACTATCTCACAATGTCAGAAGGCTGAATACAGATACCAAACGCAGAGGGCTGAATACAGATACCAAACGCAAGGTAGCAATGACTCAGTACACATTACTAAATGCCAACTTATTATTCCTGCAGGAGACCCACCTCCCCAAGGCAAATATTCTGAAATATTGGGCAAAGCAGTTCACTACACATTTGCTACAGCACCCACTAAAAAAAGGGGGGTGTCAATACTAATTCACTCCTCACCCACATTCACCCACATTCACCCACAAATGCTCTATAGTGGACCCAGAGGGGCGATATCTTATAGTTAAAGGGCGGATGCTAGACTCAGAGGTAACCCTATGCAACATCTACACTCCCAACGAAAACCAAAATACATTCTTTATGCACATCTCCCAGTTACTGACACAGTGGTCACAAACCAAAGTTATTTTGGCGGATGATTTTAATATTACCATGGCCCCAGCAAAATCAATTGGTAATAGACCCCTAACTAACAGAAATCAACAGCACAATCGCCTTGTCAAATCTATTCAAGACTCATTCGCACCTCACTCCCTAACCACTAACGACACCACCTTTTATTCAGCGGTATATAGATCCTATATAAGATTGGACTACATATATATGTCAGATACTCCAACATTTTTTACAAAGCTCAAGCATACATGTGTGCATATGGTCGGACCACTCTATCATATCACTAAATTTAGAAGGGCTGCGGGACATACAAAGAAGTAGGACATGGACGTTCGACCCAAACTACTGAAAAACACCCAGGTACATGATGACATACTTCGTTCACTAGTACACGAGTATTGGAGATTTAACATAGACTCCACACTAAATCCAATCTGCACATGGGCGGCACATAAAGTGGTGCTCAGGGGGCTACTCATTCAGGAGAAAGCTTAATTAAATAAGAAATACAAAAACCATATAACACAACTACACAAGGAGGTAAAAAAGCTGGAGAGAACATAGATTGACAAAAAAGACATCAGTATTACACACTCTACAGTCTAAGAAGGCCACACTAGCCACAAACCTTAATTCACAAGCAGCTAGAGCGATTCAAAGACTTAAAAGCACAATACTTTGTGTTTGCGAACAAGCCAGATAAATACATGGCTCACAAAATTAGAGAGAGATTTAGAGCATCAGCAATCCCCCCTGATAGAGACAGAACAGGGAAATACGACCTCCCACCCGCAGGAAATAGTTGACACTTTCGCTACCTTTTATAGTAAATTATATGACGGGAAAAAGGTGACCAATACTAAAGAAACAGAATCCCTTACTATTGACTTTTGTGCAAACTCTCCAATAAAATCACTATCAAAAGAACAAGGGGATGCTCTCAATACCCCGGCGTCCAATTTGGAGACCCTACGGGCTATCAGAGATCTTAAACCGGGCAAGGCGGTGGGGCCTGATGGTTTTCCGGGGGAATACTATAAATTATTCAGAAACACATTAATTCCACACTTGAAGAAATGTTGCAACCATATTATGGAGGGCAATCCCATCCCGCAAGAACTGTTACATGCAAAAATAGTGGTAATCCCTAAACCTGATAAAGATTACAGAAAATGCCAAATTATCGCCCAATCTCATTGATTAACCAGGATCTGAAAATTTTCACCAGAATCCTGGCTAACCGCTTTAAATCATTGATGCCCTACCTGGTCCATCCTGACCAGGGATGCCCCAGATAACATTCGGAGGATGACTAATCTCATTCACCACTTAGGAGAGTCATGAATGCCTTCTCTGCTCCTTTCGCTGGACGCGGAGAAGATGTTTAATAGAATCGACTGGAGATATATGTCCCCAGTCCTACGAAAGATGGGATTTGATGGCTCATTAATGACAGCTATACAGGCCATTTACTCACTTCCCCAGGCCCAGGTGACCTCAGGAGGTTACAAATCTAAAATATTCCCCATACTTAATGGCACTAGGCAGGGCTGCCCTCGGTCACCATTACTGTTTACCCTTTGTATTGAGCCACTGGCAGCCAAAACATCCAGACATCACAGGAGTTAGAATAGAGAACTCGGAATACAAATTGGCCCTCTTCGCGGATGATATCCTGTTAACGATCACCAGACTGCTTATATCTCTCCCAAACCTGTATGCGCTATTGGATACTTTCTCTGTAATCTCGGGTTACAAAATAAACGCGGATAAATGTGAAGTCCTACCCACAGCCCTCCCTCACCAAACCCAAAAACTGTTAGAATGAAACTTCGATTTTAAATGGGTGAAACACACACATATCTGGGAATAAACCTCCCAGCACTATATATAAATATAATTATATCCCACTGTTTAGCCAGATCAGGAAGGATCTTTTGAAATGGCGAAACTATAATTTTTCCTGTCTGGGTAGGTTAGCGGCGGTAAAGATGAACATTCTCCCACGTATCCTATATCTTTTTAGGGCTTTGCCCATTAAGATTATCAGAGCGGATATAGAAAATATGCAATCAGAGATGCTGTCCTTTATTAGAGGGTTGAAATCGGCGAGGATTACAAAATCGATCATTCTTAGACATAAATCGCTGGGGGGGAATGGGTGCTCCAAGCTTAATGGACTACTATAGAGCAGTTAGATTGGCACAAGATTCTATGATCTTAAAGAGATCGGAGGAAGCCAAATGGGTCTCGCTTGAGGCGGAATTGGGGAGACGGGGGTCTCCAGACTCAATCTTATGGGATTCACAGACAACTCATACTAACAGAGAAACCTCACACCTTAGAATTGACACTAAACATATGGGCGATGGCGGGGAAGAGGGAATACTTATAACCAGAACACTCCCTACTAACATCAATCAGGTACCTGTTGTCTGGTGACTCTCGCATACAAATCAAGAAATGGGAAAACAAGGGGCTATACAGGGTGGCAGACATTTTGGAGAATAAGAAAATTATGTCATTCTCACAAATACAAGCGAGAATAGAACCTTTAAAACTTCATTGGTATCACTATCTCCAACTAAGCTCCTACCTGCAAACATTTTTAAAAAAACCTCAGAGCAAGGTGTACACTGTCCTAGAGATGTGTTGCGATAGCCCCCATAGGACTAAGCACTCCATATCCAGACTATACTTAGCCCTGCAATTTTCTCCGAATAAAATTAAACCCCCCATTATGATAGCTTGGGAACAGTAACTAAATATATCTAGGGAGGTACAGGACTGTAAGACAGTGTTCCAATCCGCGAATAGAGGCCTCTTGAGTGTGGACCTAAGGAAAAACACAATGATGACCATTTTTCGATGGTACTTGACCCCAGTGAGAACTTCACATATGAACCCACAGGGGAACAAACTGTGTTATAGGGGATGCGGAGAGATGGGGTGTGTGGAGGCTCAAGAGGTGTGGAAACGGTTATCAGCTCTCATTAGCCAACTACTAAATGAGGAGGTTGTCCTTACTATCCAGCAGGCATTATTACACAAATATATTGACACTTTCCATAGACACCTTAAAACTTTTATTAGAATCCTCTGCACGGTCACTAGGAAATATTGGAAGACAGGCACCCCCATGGTCAGAGAGATACAATAAAATACAGCATACATACAAAATGTATGAGTCAGCGTCTGGGATAATGAATAATAGAGACCTAACTAACAAGAACTGGTACTATTGGATAGGTAGAGCTCAGTAGCCTATGTGAGTAATATTTGACTTGCTTGCTTGATGAGGTATCGTGGAATATTGTACTGTAATATGTCAAATGGTAATAACTGGTTGTCACTGATTCCCCTGATGTCTCCCCCCCATTAGCATTTGCTAGTTTTGTTTGTCAAATATTCAAGCATTCTACACATATCGTGATCGTTAGTATTGTTAATTGATATGGAACAACTTGTGCACTCATGGAGCCGTGGTGGATTCTCCTGATATAAGTAATAGAAACTGTTTGCATTTGGGAGTGCCCTACAGAGCTACTTTTCACTAGATTGGTATATGGACTTGAGTTACAATCTATGTTATATGTGTACTTTAAAGTGTATAAATACTTTGATAAAAATTATTTAAACATAGAAACACGAAACCTATTTTTTCTTTCATGGTTCATCTAGAACATATAATTTTCCAAACTACTTATATTATCTAATTTGCTTCATTCTCTTGGTATCCTTTGTTGAAGGAGCAACAATGTACTAGCTAGGCACATCTGGTGAGCCTATTAAAAGAAGCATTTATGTGCAGCCACCAATCACTACCTAGCTCCCACTAGTGCATTCCTGCTCTGGAGTCTACCTAGGCTGGCTTTCCAACAAAGGACACTAACTGAACAAAGCAAATTAGATGATAGAAGTAAATCTGAAAGTTGTTTAAAATGGCATGTTCTGGGGTCTATCTATCAAGCTCCGAAAGGAGCTTGACAGCCCGTGTTTCTGGCGAGTCTGAAGACTCGCCAGAAACAGCAGTTATGAAGCAGCAGTCACAAAGACAGCTGTTCCATAACCTATCCGCCTGCTCTAAGCAGGCGGACAGACATCGCCGGAAATCAACCCGATCGAGTACGATCGGGTTGATTGACACCCCCCCTGCTGGCGGCCCATTGGTCACGAGTCTGCAGGGGGCGGCGTTGCACCAGCAGCTCTTGTGAGCTGCTGGTGCAATGCTGAATACGGAGAGCCTTTGGCTCTCCATATTCAGCAAAGGTCTGGCGGACCTGATCCGCACTGTCAAATCAGGTCCGCCAGACCTTGGTAAATAAAGGCCTTTATCTGAATAATGAAAGTTTAATATGACTTCACTGTCTCTTTAAAGGAACACTAAAGTCAAAATTAAACTTTCATGATTCAGATAGGACATGCATCTGTAAACAACTTTCCAATTCACTTTCATTATGAAAATGTTCACAACCTTTTTATATGCATACTTTCTGAGGCACCAGCTTTTACTGAGCTTGTACAAGAATTCAAAGTATATACATTTTGTGATTGTCTGATGGCTGTCACATGATGCAGTGAGAGAAGATTGAACTAACTAAAATTTGAAAAAAAAATCTACTACTCATTTCAAATTCAGAGTAAGTGCTATTGCATTGCCTCGTTATGTATTTGTTGATTATGCAATTATATTGCATTTAATGGTCCTTTAAGTGCAATTTTACCTCATTCCTGCTTGGTACTCATTGTTTGGATTAGTGCTGTTTTTCCATGTTAAAGGGTTATAAAACGTTGTGAAATTGATCACATGAAAAACATTTTTAAAAGTTTATGCTATTTGGGATAGAATTAACGTTCTTGACGCAAAACTGCAAACTGATACTGAAATGAAGCTCCCACCATTTTAAATTATTAAATTTTATTACTAGCGCTGTCGACACTTAATACAGCCCATAAAAATAGTCATGGCTTGCTTTAAATATGCCCAATCTGATGTCTTCACATTTGCATATGTATTAGGTCTGTTGGCGCAGAATATCTGGAGACCTCCTAGCAACCCTATTAGTGTATGTCATGTTGTAAGATGCACTTGCGAAGGTATGTATGCATGACCAGGAAGAGGCGTAATAGAGAGAATCCCACCATGATTGGACTATGCCAGATGTTTTCAAAGTCTAAGGCAGTGGCCTCCACTTTGGCAAAACATTTTTAAAATGAGCTGCTCCCCCTACACACACACATTCAATTGATGTTAATACATTTTTAAAACAGTGCGCCTTGAAATGCTTGTAAATCTCATACATACACAAGCAATCTCATACATACACACACACACACACACACTCCCTTTAATAAAGTTGCTGAGAGCATAGTGTTTGGTCATTTTTAAGTTTTGCATTTTACTTGTTTTTTTGCAGTGATATTGTATATATTTATTATTATTTAAATCTTAGCGCAAAAATATGCTATCCCCAGAATGAAACTCAATTATGCATTTCAGAATTAGAGATTAAGACCTTTCAAAGTAAATGGTATTAAATTGGCTTTTTCTTAGGTTACATGTTTGGCAGAGGTCATACACCCACGACTAGGGATGGGCGAATGTGTTTATATTTGAATGTTAGAATGAGTGTTATTGTAGACATTCAATTTACATAATAGAATGTTGATAAGAATGAATATTCTTAAAAATTCTATTATCGAATGTTATTTACAATTTTCGAATGTCACTTTTGAATTCGAATGTGACATTCGAATTTGAATGTCACATTTGAATTCGAATATTACATTTCTAAAACACAGTATTAGACTAGAAATACTATTTCGAATTTGAATGTCACATTCGGATGTCACATTCGAATTCGAAATATTATATTTATAAAACACAGTATTAGACTAGAAATACTATTTAGAATTCAAATGTTGCATTCAAATGTAGCATGAATTCAAATATTACATTTAATAAACACAGTTGTAGACTAGAAATACTATTTTGAATTTGAATGCTACATGCAAATTCGAATGTCACATTCAAATTCGAATATTACATTTAAAAAACATACGGCCAGATTACGAGTTTTGCGTTAAGAGGGGTGCGTTGCTAACGTGCACGTTATTGTCACTGCCCACTTACCTGCAGCGCTGGTATTACAGGTTTTTACAAACCCGGCGTTAAAAGGCAAGAAGTGAGCGTAGAGCAAAATTGTGCTTCATACCGCACTCCAATACCAGCGCTGCTTAAAGGGACATTAAACACTTTGAGATGGTAATATAAAATGATAAATTGTATATATAAAACAACTCTGCAATATACTTTCATTATTTATTTTGTCCTCTTTGCCTGTAATTTCTTTCTGAAATTGTGAGCTTTTCCGTTCCTGTTAGAAATGGAAGTGCAGAACACTGTTAAAGCCAGCACAACCATTGGCTGCACACTCTAGTGACCTATTTATAACTGACCCTAATTGGCCACAACAGAGAAGGTAACACAAGTTACAACGTGGCAGCTCCCAGTGTTTTATAGATACTAAAACTTTACACTTATTTTGTCACTTTTTTATTAAACTTTTTTTTTGTGTATACTGCTGGTTGTAAATAAAAGTTATAAGTCCACATCTTACGCCACGCAGGGCCCGATGTTTCCAAGGTAACATGGCATACAGTAAATCAGCTAATATTAAAAAACAAAAGTAAGATATTAATTTTATCAAATTCTCACAAGGTTATGCCATTACATCAAAAAGTAACGTATATATTGCTGGGGATTTTTTTGATTTTTATCCCTCATACATCACCTCAAAAACTAAAAACAATCAAAATATAACTCAACAAAACCATATAAAAAAAAAAAAGAAAAAAAAAAAAAAAGAAAAGGGGTTTAATCTCCGCCCCTCTCCCCATCTACCAAATTCCCAAAAGAACAATTTCAGAATTTTTAAAAGGGAAAATCAAATAATCTATTTCTATCTCCTGAAGTGTCTTTATGAATATTGCCCATTTAGTGAAAAAATTCCTTATGTCTGATTCCTTATCAATATTAGTATCTTTTTGTTCCAATACACATTGCTTTTTTAAATAATTTCTGACTTCAGGAATCGTCGGCAAGGCTCTGGATTTCCATTTTTTGCAAATCAAATATCTAGAAGCTAAGATGGACAGATTTATTATTTTTTCATTAGCCTGAAAGTTACTTTCTGTGGGTAAGCAGAGTATGATTTGGTACAAAGATAAAGTCAATGTTTCTATCTTTAGTGTAGTTTTAAGCCAATATTCTAATTTTTTCCAGAAGTCTCTTATTTTTGGACAATGCCAGAACATGTGGGTCAGATTCGCCGCTGGATAAGAACACTTGGGGCATTTATTAAATTCTTGATTGTGGACTCTGAGGCCTTTCTCCGGGGTGAAATATGCCCTATGGAGAAGCTTTAGATGCGCCTCCCTCCAGGTGGCTGATAACGTAGTTCTTGCTACTTTGTTAATTGATAATTGAAAAGTCTTTGACTCGATATTAGTCTGGGAGACTAAGATATTCCATGCCGTTGCCATGTTGTCCAGAATAGGGGCACCTTTACTGGCCCCAAGTATGTGGTAACATGGAGCTATGGACATACATCCAATTTTATTAAGAGTTAACCAGTTTTCCAATTTGCCCAGCTCCCAGCACCATCCTGCCTCCTCAGTTACTTCTCTAATGAAATGTCGTATTTGCAGATATGCAAAAAAATCTTTATTAGGGAGGTTGAATTCTGCTTTCAATTCCGCAAACGTCTTAACACATTTTCTGTCTTTTTCTATTAAATAGTGCACTCTGTTGAGACCGCTATTATGCCACCTGTTAAAGACTTCTGAGTTTATGCCTGCTGGAAATCGCGGATTCCCTGTCAAAGGGAGATAATTTGACACTGTGGTGTTCAATGAGAGAAGCTTGGCTAATTTCCACCAAGCCTTCATCGGGTTTAGTATAGTTTTGAGACCTTTAATCTCTGATGGGAGATCCTTAAATGAAGAGTGTATCATAGCTACAGGGAGATATGGTTTGCATATGTTTAGTTCAAGCTCATTATTTAAGATATCATTTTTGGTAAAGATCCAATCAGCTACTATACGAGCTAAGAAACTAAAGTTGTAAAATCTGATATTTGGTAATGCTAAGCCTCCATACTCCCGTGGTGTGGCAAGTTTCGCAAGAGATATTTTGGGTCTTTTCTTTTGCCATATAAACTGTCTGATTGCAGTATTGAGTAGGCGGACGTCTTTTTCTAAAATAATTAATGGTACAGAAGTTTCGGAAGGAGGGTCATTTTGAATAGTTCTACTCGACCTGATATTGATAACGGTAAGTCCTGCCAGAGCTTAAGTTTCTCCTTGATATTAGTTAGCACAGGATATATGTTTATTTTATAAAGGTCCCCTATATTGCATGGAATATGAATACCTAGATATTTGAAAGAGTCTATGACTACCTTAAAAGGAATATCTGAAATAGAGGTGTTATTTTTCCTGAGCCAGAGTATTTCGGATTTTGATTTGTTCACCTTGTAACCTGAAAAGGAGCCAAAGTGGTCAATTATTTGAATAAGTTTAGGTATATTTAGCTCGGAGTTGGATAGATAGATCAGAAGATCGTCAGCATACAGCCCAACTTTCATCTCACAATTTCTGATTTTTATGCCATTAAGAGATTTCCTTATCATAATTGCTAATGGCTCGATGGCTATGTCAAACAGAAACGGAGAGAGAGGGCATCCCTGGCGCGTGCCTCTGCCTATAGTAATCGGGAGAGAGATGATATCATTTATTATTAGACTTGTGTGAGATTGGTTATGTAAATTTTCTATAAATTTAAGAAAATTGCCAATGATACCGAATTTTGTTAAAGAAGTTGTTATATGGCTAAAAGTTACCAAGTCAAATGCTTTTTCCGCATCAATTGACAAGATAGCCAAGTCCGGGAGGCCCTCTCTCTCCGCCGCTATAGAGGATGAGTTCTGAATATAATCTAAAGTGACAAGGAGCTCTCGGATCTTTGCCGCTGAGTTAAGTTTATTTAAGAATCCTGCTTGGTCCGTGTGTATTATTTTTGCTAAAATGTCCTGTAATCTATTTGCTAAAATGGAAGATAAGATTTTATAATCTGAATTTAATAACGCAATTGGTCTGTATGACTCTTTTTGCGAGGGATCTTTCCCTGGTTTTAAGATCAAAGTAGTATAGGATGCAGAAAAAGAAGGTGAAACTGGTTCATTATCAATATAGATATTATTGTAAAGATTGCCTAAGTAGAGTGCTATATCTGTTGATAAAATCTTATAAAATTCGTTTGGTAGTCCGTCCGGGCCAGCTGCTTTGTTAGCGGCAAGTTTAAGAATTACTCTCTCTATTTCTTCCTTTGTAATAGGAGAGTTAAGGCTGGTGATTTCTTCAGCCGAGACTATTGGATATGCAATTTTGCTCCAGAAGTTAGAAGCTTTCTCTATGTCATAACCTTTACATGTATATAAGTCTTGGAAATAATTAAAAAATATATTGGAGATTTCCTCCTGCTTCAAAAGTTGTTTCCCTTTATGTTGGAGCTTTTCAATAAAGGGTTTTTTTCCTTCGTTTTTAACCAGTTTAGCCAACATTTTTCCAGATTTATTACCAAATCTATATAGTTTGGCCTGGAGTCTAAGGTCCTTGTGAGTTTCTTGAGTCATTATAAAGGTATCTCTGGCGCTTTTAGCGCGAACATATTTTGCCCAGTTTAGGGGAGATTTTTCAAGTAAATAGCGGTTATAAGAGCTAATCAATGAGTTAATCATTTCCCTTTCTCTTGTTCTCATTTTCTTTGTTACAATAGATATATAAGAGATAATTTCACCTCTGAGCACTGCCTTTGCAGTTTCCCAGAATATATTCGGGCGCTGTATATAACTACTGTTGAAATTGGCATATTCAAGGAATTTATTTCTGAGCCAATTTTTGAATTTTAAATCTGTAGTTAGATAATAAGGGAAAAAAAATCGAGAAAATTTGGGTTTTGATTGATCTAAATAAAGCTCAAGAAATATAGGCCCGTGATCTGATAAAAGGATCGGCATTATACCAGCTTTTATTCGTGTTGTAGATATGTGTTCATCAATTAGGAATAGGTCGATCCTAGAAAGGGTCTTGTGGGCTTTAGAGAGGCAGGTATAGTCCTGGGTGCTGGGGTTCTGTACTCTCCAGATGTCACGTAGCGCTAGATTTTGCTTAATTTTACTGATCAATTTAGAGTCAAGGTTATCTTTTTTCTGCTTTAACTGTTTAGCATTTCTTCTAAATCTATCTAAGGGGCACTGTGGTGCCATGTTGAAATCTCCTCCTAGAATCAAATGACCTTCGCTAAGTAACAGGAGTTTAGACTGAATGAGATTCCAGAATTCTGGATCATTAGTATTTGGTCCATATACATTGCAAAGTGTGTAAATCACTTGTGCCATTTTTAACTTAACCAGTACAAATCTCCCCCCGGAGTCGGTCTCAGAGTACAGGATCTCCGTTTGTGGTCTTTTCCCAATTAATATGGCCACACCCCTTTTTTTCCCAACACTTGGGGCAGCAATTACTTCCTTAACCCACACCTTCTTTAACTTAAGATATTCTCCTAGGTTTAAATGCGTTTCTTGTAAAAATCCTATATCTGCTTGTGCCTTATGCAGATGGGCAAGCATTGCCTTTCGTTTAATAGGTGTTGATATCCCCCCCACATTCCAAGATATTATTTTTAATTTATCTGTCTTTTGCATTGTTTATATATAAGGTATCAATGGGCGGAGGGGGAGGAGAGAGAAGGGAGATACAAAACAACAACGCAAGAAAAAAAAAAAAAAAAAAAAAAAAAAAATTAAAAAATCAATTTTTTACATATACTAAACGCATTGTCCCCTTCCCAAGGGGATTTCCCATTTTTAGGACCCATCTTCTTACTTTATATATGATAGAGTAGAAAGAGAAAGAAGCAGAGCCAAGGGATAAGAAAGGAAGATCTACACTAATCCTCAATCTATTAATGGGAGTCTGAGCTTAATGTGTTAAAAAATGTCTCAGCCATTCGAGCATCTTCAAATAAGTGTATTGAGTCTTGTACTGTAACCCTGAGTTTGGAGGGGTATATTAAGGTAGCTCGATAGCCATTTTGTATGAATTTAGTGCATATTGGTGCAAGCTCTCTTCTCTTGGCGGCTGTATCAGCCGAGAAATCTTGAAAGATCAAGATCCTGGTGTTTTCTATAAGGATTGGTTGATTTTTGCGGAAGTGTTGTATTAACATGTTCTTATCCTGGTAGTTAAGTAGTTTGGCTATAATAGGCCTTGGATGTGTGTTATTCTTATTGTCTGGGCGGGGGGTACCTAGTCTATGTGCTCTCTCCACAACAATCGGGTGGTAAGTTGATGGGATTTTTAAAGCCTTGGTAAGCGTGTCTGATATGAAGGAGCCTAAATTTTCAAATTGTTTTTCCTCCGGAAGACCTATTATTCGGATGTTATTTCTTCTGGAGCGATTTTCCAAGTCCTCCAGTCTATCATATATTTTCTGCAAATTACTGCTCACCTTCTCAAGTTTAGAATTGTGTGTTGTTGTAAAATCTTCTAAATCAGAGACCCTCTGCTCAACTTCTTGCAATCTATTAGAGAATTGCCTTACCTCTTGGGTTAATAAAGAAATGTCTTGTTTTATTTCTGTCCTGAGGGTGTCAAACTTGGGTGTGAGGGCGTCTGAGATACAGGCGACCAGATTCTGTATATTAGTAGGATCTTGTGAGACTAAATTATGAGGTATGGGAGATGATGCTTCAGTAATGGGTTCTGGAGGATTCTTAAGTTTTCTATCCCTGTGTCTAGCAGCCATAATCGGAGAGGGTGTTTTAGATGAATTAGAAAGAAATTTGTCCATGTGCTGAGTGTCTTTAGGTGAGAGTGAAGGAAGGCGTTTTCTTTTTCCTTTTCTCTTTCCTTTCTCTTCTCAAAACGCTTACAGTGAAAAATGGAAAGGGGATGGTGATAGTGCAAAAGGGGGTACGTAATTATCAGTGAATTAAATAAACCCCGGTAAAAAGTACTGCGGGTAGTTAGAGAGAGAAAAAAAAAAAAAAAAAGTGAGGGTGAGAAAAAAAAAAAAAGAAAGAAAGAGAAAAGACAAATTTTTGAAATAAACACCAGTGCCTGGGGGGAGGAGGGGGGGGGTGTGATGGTGTGAGGTAAGTGAAATTGGGGAAAAAGAAAAAAAATTGTTATATGTGTTAGGGCACAATAGACATAAGTTTGGTAAGGGTTAAAAAAAAAAAAAAGGTAGGGATATTTACTTAAATTGAGCTCTTCTGCTCCTCGTTTACACTATGGAGGAAATATAAAGTATCAGGGTTTAATCTGAACAATTATTTGCTATTTAAGTGGGGAATGAAATAGATGTTTACATAGGTTCTTTTTATTAGTGCATGTACTTATATTGTGGCTATACTTGTCAAGAAGGAGAGAGCCTATATATGAAATGCACGGCTCAATCTCATCAGATAATTATCATTTGGTTAGATAATACAATATCTGTTTAGCTTGGTCCTTTCTATCAACACATGTGTTTTGTTCGATTTTTAAGGAAAGGGGATGTCTTATCAGAGATGTGTTTTAGTTCTTTTTGTTGATTTGTTGTTAGGGCTAGAAACAGACAGTTTTTTACTGTTGATTTTAATTGTATCAGCTTGTGCTTATAAAACAGTCATCCTAACTACCATTGTGTATTTTTTGGGCAGACAAGGCTGCATGTTAAAAAAATAAATAAAAAAGATAAGCAGTATATTACCACATCAATACATATAATTCAGGCTTTGTTAAGCATAAAAAAGCAGAAATTTTATAATCCTTAATTTCTATCAAAGTTGAGAGCGGTTAATAGCCACCTTAGCTATATCAGCCTATGCTTCTGATTTATACAGGCTAAATATATATACAAAGAAAACAACTTGGAGCAGCTATATATCAGAGAATGAGAGGTAGTGCAAGTTACTTCAAGGTAATTTGATATATGCAAGATTGATGATGAGATGTCACTTTTTAAACAACTAATGAAACTTTAAAAAATACATCTACATGTTAGTCATGGACTTATCTTTTCTTTGAATGCATCATTCTATCTAGCATGTATTTAGTGTTTAATGTCCCTTTAAGTCAGCGGTGAGCTGGTTGTACGTGCTCGTGCATAATTTCCCCATAGACATCAATGGGAGAGCCGGCTGAGAAAAAGTCTAACACCTGCAAAAAAGCAGTGTAAATCTCAGTAACACAGCCCCATTGATTCCTATGGGGAAATAAAAGTTATGTTTACACCTAACAGCCTAACATGAACCTTGAGTCTAAACACCCCTAATCTTACACTTATTAACCCCTAATCTGCCACCCCGACATCGCCAACACCTACATTATACTTATTAACCCCTAATCTGCCGCTCTCGACATCGCCGCCACTATAACAAACATATTAACCCCTAATCTGCTGCCCCAATATCGCCGCCACTATATCAAATTTATTAACCCCTAAATCTAAGTCTAACCCTAACACCCCCAACTTAAATATAATTTAAATAAATCTAAATAAAAATTACTATTATCACCTAAATAATTCCTATTTAAAACTAAATACTTACCTATAAAATAAACCCTAAGCTAGCTACAATATAACTATTAGGGTTTATTTTTATTTTACAGGCAAGTTTGTATTTATTTTTATTAGGTAGAATAGTTATTAAATAGTTATTAACTATTTAATAACTACCTAGCTAAAATAAATACAAATTTACCTGTAAAATAAAACCTAACCTAAATTACACTAACACCTAACCTAACCCTACAATTAAATAATTACCTAAATTAAATACAATTAAATAAATTAAATAAAATTAGCAAAATTACAAAAAAAATAAACACTAAATTTTACAGAAAATAAAAATCAAATTACAAGATCTTTAAACTAATTACACCTAATCTAATAGCCCTATCAAAATAAAAAAAGCCCACTCAAAATAAAAAAAACCTAGCCTAAACTAAATTATCAATAGCCCTTAAAGGGCCTTTTGTGGGCATTGCCCCAAAGAAATCAGCTCTTTTACCTGTAAAAAAAAATACAAACAACCCCGCCAACAGTAAAACCCACCACCCACACAACCAACCCCGTAAATAAAACCCTAACTAAAAAAACCTAAGCTCCCCATTGCCCTAAAAAGGGCATTTGGATGGGCATTGCCCTTAAAAGGGGATTTAGCTCTATTGCTGCCCAAAGCCCTAACCTAAAAATAAAACCCACCCAATACACCCTTAAAAAATCCTAACACTAACCCCCGAAGATTCACTTACCGGTAGAAGTCTTCATAAAACGGCAAGATGTCCTCAACAAAGCCGGCAGAAGTGGTCCTCCAAACGGGCAGAAGTCTTCATACAGACGGCATCTTTTATCTTCATCCATCCGGCGTGGAGCGGGTCCATCTTCAAGACATCATACAGACGGCATCTTTTATCTTCATCCATCCGGCGTGGAGCGGGTCCATCTTCAAGACATCCTCTTCTTCCGACGGACTAACGACGAATGAAGGTTCCTTTTAAATGACGTCATCCAAGATGGCGTCCCCTAAAATTTCCGATTGGCTGATAGAATTCTATCAGCCAATCGGAATTAAGGTTGAAAAAATCCAATTGGCTGATTGGATCAGCCAGTATGATTGATCTTGCATTCAATTGGCTAATTGAAACCGCCAATAGAATGCAAACTCAATCCAATTGGCTGATCCAATCAGCCAATAGGATTGAACTTCAATCCTATTGGCTGATCCAATCAGCCAATAGGATTTTTTCAACCTTAATTCCGATTGGCGGATAGAATTCTATCAGCCAATTGGAATCTAAGGGACGCCATCTTGGATGATGTCATTTAAAGGAACCTTTATTCATCGTTAGTCCGTCTGAAGAAGAGGATGCTCCAAGCTGGATTTCTTGAAGATGGACCCGCTCCGTGTCGGAAGGATGAAAATAGAAGATGCTGTCTGAATGAAGACTTCTGCCTGTCTGGAGGACCAATTCTGTCCGTCTGGAGGACCACTTCTGTCGGCTTCGTTGAGGACATCTTGCCACTTGGATGAAGACTTCTCCCGGTAAGTGAATCTTCAGGGGTTAGTGTTAGGATTTTTTAAGGGTGTATTGGGTGGGTTTTATTTTTAGGTTAGGGCTTTGGGCAGCAATAGAGCTAAATGCCCTTTTAAGGGCAATGCCCATCCAAATGCCTTTTTCAGGGCAATGGGGAGCTTAGGTTTTTTTAGTTAGGGTTTTATTTGGGGGTTGGTTGTGTGGGTGGTAGGTTTTGCTGTTGCGGGGGGTGTTTGTATTTTTTTTTTACAGGTAAAAGAGCTGATTTCTTTGGGGCAATGCCCCGCAAAAGGCCCTTTTAAGGGCTATTGGTAGTTTAGTTTAGGCCAGGATTTTATTTTGATAGGGCTATTAGATTAGGTGTAATTAGTTTAAAGAGCTTGTAATTTGTTTTTATTTTCTGTAATTTAGTGTTTGTTTGTTTTTTTGTAAATTAGCTAATTTTATTTAATTGTATTTAATGTAGGGAATTTATTTAATTGTAGTGTTAAGTGTTATTGTAATATAGGTTAGGTTTTATTTTACAGGTAAATTTGTATTTATTTTAGCTAGGTAGATATTAAATACTTAATAACTATTTAATAACTATTCTACCTAGTCAAAATAAATACAAACTTGCCTGTAAAATAAAAATAAACCCTAAGCTAGCTACAATATAACTATTAGTTATATTGTAGCTAGTTTAGGATTTATTTTACAGGTAAGTATTTAGTTTTAAATAGGAATAATTTAGTTAATGATATTAATTTTATTTAGATTTATTTAAATTATATTTAAGTTAGGGGGTGTTAGGGTTAGGGTTAGACTTGGGTTTAAAGGGTTAATAAATTTAGAATAGTGGCGGCGATGTTGGGGGCGGCAGATTAGGGGTTAATAACTGTAATGTTGGTGGCGGCAAGGTTAGGGACAGCAGATTAGGGGTTAGTAATAATTAACTATTGTTTGCGAGGCGGGAGTGCAGCGGTTTAGGGGTTAATATGTTTATTATAGTGGCGGCGATGTCCGGAGCGGCAGATTAGGGGTTTTAAAATGTTATTATTGTATTTGCGATGCGGGAGGGCCTCGGTTTAGGGGTTAATAGGTAGTTTATGGGTGTTAGTATACTTTTTAGCACTTGAATCATGAGTTTTATGCTACAGCGTTGTAGTGTAAAACTCATAGCTACTGACTTTAAAATGCGTTACAAATCTTGGCGGTAGAGGCTGTAACGCTCACTTTTTGGCCTCCCAGGACAAACTCGTAATACCGGCGCTATGGAAGTCCCATAGAAAAAAGCCTTTACGAAATTTACGTAAATAAGTTTGCGGTAAGTCCAAAAAAGTGTGCGGTACACCTATACCTGCAAGACTCGTAATAGCAGCGGGCGTAAAAAAGCAGCGTTAGGACCTGATAACGCTACTTCTTTACCTTAGCGCACAACTCGTAATCTAGCCGATAGTATTGGACAAGAAATACTATTTCGATCTCGAATGTTAAATTTGAATTCGAATGTCACATTCGAATATTACATTTCGAAATTGAATGAATACATAGCAAAATATTTTATTATTTGAATTAATATTTTCGAATTTTATTGAAAAATTCTAAAAACGAAAATTCAAAAATAGAATATTATATAAACATACAAAATTCGATTCGAACTAATGAATGTATCAAAAAGTTTTTTTTCTCTCTATTTGGGTTAACACTAGCGCAAACTAACGCCTAGATTTAGAGTTTTGCGTTAGAAGGGGTGCGTTAGCTACGCGTGGTTTCCCCCCCCCAGCACCTTTTAAACAACGCTGGTATTTAGAGTTCTCTGAAGGGCTGTTTTAGGCTCCAAAAAGGGAGCGTACAGGCATATTTACTGCCACTTCAACCCTCAATACCAGCATTGCTTACGGATGCGGCCAGCTTCAAAAACGTGCTTGTGCACGATTCCCCCATAGGAAACAATGGGGCAGTTTGAGCTGAAAAAAACCTAACACCTGCAAAAAAGCAGCGTTCAGCTCCTAACGCAGCCCCATTGTTTCCTATGGGGAAACACTTCCTAAGTCTGCACCTAACACCCTAACATGTACCCCGAGTCTAAACACCCCTAACCTTACACTTATTAACCCCTAATCTGCCACCCCCGCTATCGCTGACCCCTGCATATTATTATTAACCCCTAATCTGCCGCTCCGTACACCGCCGCAACCTACATTATAGCTATGTACCCCTAATCTGCTGCCCCTAACATCGCCGACACCTATATTATATTTATTAACCCCTAATCTGCCCCCCCAACATCGCCGCTACCTACCTACACTTAACCCCTAATCTGCCGACCGGACCTCGCTTCCACTATAATAAATGTATTAACCCCTAATCCGCATCACTCCTGCCTCAAAAACCCTATAATAAATAGTATTAATCCCTAATCTGCCCTCCCTAACATCGCTGACACCTAGCTTCAAGTATTAATCCCTAATCTGCCGACCGGACCTCACCGCTACTATAATAAATGTATTACCCCTAAAGCTAAGTCTAACCCTAACCCTAACACCCCCTAAATTAAATATAATTTAAATCTAACGAAATAAAATAAATCTTATTAAATAAATTATTCCTATTTAAAGCTAAATACTTACCTGTAAAATAAACCCTAATATAGCTACAATATAAATAATAATTACATTGTAGCTATTTTAGGATTAATATTTATTTTACAGGCAACTTTGTATTTATTTTAACCAGGTACAATAGCTATTAAATAGTTAATAACTATTTAATAGCTACCTAGTTAAAATAATTACAAAATTACCAGTAAAATAAATCCTAACCTAAGTTACAATTAAACCTAACACTACACTATCAATAAATTAATTAAATAAACTACCTACAATTATATACAATTAAATCAACTAAACTACAAAAAAACCCACTAAATTAAAAAAAAAACACTAAATTACAAAAAATAAAAAAAGATTACAAGAATTTTAAACTAATTACACCTACTCTAAGCCCCCTAAAAAAATAACAAAGCCCCCCAAAATAAAAAAATGCCCTTCCCTATTCTAAAATAAAAAGTTTACAGCTCTTTTACCTTACCAGCCCTTAAAATGGCCTTTTGCGGGGCATGCCCCAAAGAAAACAGCTCTTTTGCCTGTAAAAAAACATACAATACCCCCCCAACATTACAACCCACCACCCACATACCCCTAGGGTTAATACATTTATTATAGTAGCGGTGAGGTCCGGTCGGCAGATTAGGGGTTAATACTTGAAGTTAGGTGTCAGCGATGTTAGGGAGGGCAGATTAGGTGTTAATACTATTTATTATAGGGTTTTTGAGGCGGGAGTGAGGCAGTTTAGGAGTTAATACATTTATTATAGTGGCGGCAAGGTCCGGTCGGCAGATTAGGGGTTAAAAAGTGTAGGTAGGTAGCGGCGACATTGGGGGGGCAGATTAGGGTTTAATAAATATTATGTAGGTGTCGGCGATGTTAGGGGCAGCAGATTAGGGATACATAGGGATAATGTAGGTTGCGGCGGTGTGCGGTCGGCAGATTAGGGGTTAAAAAATTTAATTATAGTGGCGGCGATGTGGGGGGACCTCGGTTTAGGGGTACATAGGTAGTTTATGGGTGTTAGTGTACTTTAGAGCACAGTAGTTAAGAGCTTTATGAACAAGCGTTAGCACAGAAAGCTCTTAACTCCTGACTTTTTTCTGCGGCTGGAGTTTTGTCGTTAGATTTCTAACGCTCACTTCAGCCAAGACTCTAAATACCGGCGTTAGAAAGATCCCATTGAAAAGATAGGATACGCAATTGACGTAAGGAGATGTGCGGTATGGAAAAGTTGTGGCTGGAAAGTGAGCGTTAGACCCTTTCCTGACTGACTCTAAATACCAGCGGGCGGCCAAAACCAGCGTTAGGACCCCCTAACGCTGGTTTGAACGGCTAACGCAGAACTCTAAATCTAGGCGTAAGTGTTTTTGGAACGTGTAATACAAATGCAACCCCGCAAGCACAAAATGAAAATCCAAGCAGAGTTTTCACTAACGCAAAAATATATACCACAGCACTTGTAATCTAGCCCAAACTAGGGAATTTTAGTTGAGTTTTTCACAATTAAAAGATGACAGACATCTTATATTGCAACGTTGTCTGCATCTTCTTCCAGTGATGGCCAACTTCCTAGTTCATGGGGCTGCAGATAAATATATATATATATATAAAGGTTTGCATATTTATATTTTATAGCTAAAGCTTTTGTGATTCAGACCGAACATGCCATATTTTAATACAAGTTTCCAATTTACTTCTGTTATCAAATTTGCTTTGTTCCCATGATATTTTGTGTTAAAGATGTAGCCATGTAAAGAAATAGCGCTACCGTCTAGTGCTGTTGCAAATGGATAATGTTCTTGCAAAAATGCAGCCATATAGTGCTCTAGAAATGGGCTGGCTCCTACTATGAGAACAAAGAAAAAAATTATAGAAAATAAATTAGAAAGTTGTTTAAAATCGCATGCTCTATCAGAATTGTGAAAGATTTTTTTTTAATTTTATATCCCTTTAATATAAAATAATATAATCAAATAATAGATTTTGGTAGGGTAGCAACCCCCTGTCTGCTGTTCTTTTCTGAGTTGCGATCACTCATTCTCAGTTACACTTTTTCTTAGGGCCACAAAACTATGGCACACATTGTAAGTTCTGCTTTTCCTGAAGGGCCACAAAAACAATTGACAAGGGCCGCATGTAGCCCTGATGCCGCCAGTTGGCTATCCCTGTTCTAATAGATTAAATACATCATCAGAGTCCGAATGTTGTCAGAACAGATTACAACCTTATTTGATGCAATAGTTTTTCAATGATAAATCACCACCCAATGCTTCCTTATTTGTAGTATCCAATCTAGTCTTGAGTCAATGTCATTATGTTAACAAAATCTCCATTATTTGGCTTCAGCAGAAATAAGATAGACTACAATTAGCGAGAGACAGAGTTTTCACGACTGGAAAATCCACAAAAAAATGGGACAAAATAAATAAGGAAAGAATATTCTATGCATAATTATATTACAATGTCAGCGTTTCATCTATCCCATTGTGATTTGCTGCACATTTGACATTTTTGCCTTTTTCAGCTGAAAGACTTATTCACATATATCACCTATCCTTCAACAAATAATGAGTGCGGGAACTAAGTGGCATGTCGGGTCTTGGATATGAATCCTTGCTCTTAGACCACTATCTAAAGACTATGGGGTTGATCACAATCCTTAAAAGTTTATTACATTTTAATAGAATTTCCCATTAAAGTCTAAGGGGAGTTTTGCAAATAAATAATGTAATAAACTTTTCTACAGGATTGTGGCTAACCCCATGTCAGGGATGGCCAACTTCCTAACACATGGGGGCCGCAAGTCAATATTTTAGAAGCCTTAAGGGCCGCATATAAAGTTCTAATTATTAAGCACACAAATAAGAATGCACTTCATTAAAATGTTCAGGGGTACATGGGATTTAGGAAAGGTTGCAGGTACCCTCATCCTCTGTTTCCCCCTTTAGAGAGCTCTTTTGAGTTTTCGTCGCCCAAAGCACACATCTTTATTTCTGTCTTTTCCTGGGGCCACAAAAGCTATGGTACAAATTCTTAGTTTTGCTCTTTCCCTGGGGCCGCAAAAAGTAGTGCAGAGGTCCACATATGGCCCTTGGGCTGTCAGTTGGCCATTTCTGCACTATTATGACATATAACTGCAGTATTGTTATATTCATATGTCCTATGATTCCTCTCAGTGCATATATATATTTATAAAGCCACAAATATCAAGAAAGGCAAGACTTTACTTGCAAACTTAGTCACATGCAAGGCAATATTACATTATTTTCTGTTATTTATAAATGCTATTTAGACGATTCATTTGTGTAAGTAACTGCATAGCTTAATTTAACATAAGTTAACTGAATAATAATTTGTGCACCAATATTAAAACAAAACTAGCTAATTTTATCCTATTATTGACCTAACTTTTACCCGGGTGGTCAGTAAAAATAAGCTGAGTGTTTTGCCCATTACATAGATCTTGGGGAGAACACTGGGAAGTCTGCCTGCAAGAAGACTCAATAGCTGGCACACTTTAAAACTCAGATTGTCTGGAGAGTGACATTCCATCTCTGGAAGATCATCAAGTTCTGACCGTTGTCCTCCTGGCTGCATGTATGGGCAAACATACCATATATGTTTATCGTGTAATAACACAAACCCTATTGATATTGATAATGTGAAACCTTCCAACTAACAGGTTTCAGTAAAGCTGAATATCTTGGGTATTACAAGTTTTACTCTTAAATGTTGGAAGCATGACAGCAATATTTATATTCATTTCTTGGCAAAAACAAGTGACAGCTGGGCTTAAAAATAAGCAACATTTTGTTTTCATCTTCTATTCTCATGATTAGGAATGTTAGCAAGTGTGGGCGTTAACAGAACGGATGAGAATGATATATATATATATATATATATATATATATATATATATACCGGTGTATATATATTTATATATAGTGTGTGTGTGTGTGTATATATATATGTATGTATATATATGTATATATATATATATATATATATATATATATATATATATATATATATATATATATATATATTAAACAAAACAAAGAAATGACTAGTGCAGGAAAAGAATATCCCTCGAATATTTAATAGGGGTCTGGAACCTAACTCATTTACTTCCTATTGACTTACATTAAATAAATATATATATATATATATATATATATATATATATATATATATATATATATATATATATATATATACACATACAAAACACGGAGGGGACTGGACTGGGTACACATCACATGACCTTGCAACATGTTCAACCCTGGGTGCTCAATGGCACTCACAGGAAGCTGTGCTGTTCCCAGAGTCACAGGCAGTTAACCCCAGACAGGTCTGGGTGCAAGGCCCATAAGGAAAATTACAAAACAGATAAATACAACACACAGAGAAAGTCCAGCACTCGCTTACAAGCTCTCAGCTAAGATTAAAAGCAAAAAAGGATGGGTTAGTTACCACATCTGGCCAAATGGGACAAGCCCAGGTATAACGTAAAGGTCCCTTCTAAAACATTGGTCCCTAAACCAGTCAAACAATGCAAGCTCTCAATCAAACAAACTGGGAACAAGTGAAGGGTACACGGGCTTATGTAATCACCCTAGACATATACAAAACACGGAAGAGGACTGCATTCTCAGACTGGACTGGGTGCACATTCAATGACCCTGCAACATGCTCAGCCCTGGGTGCTCAATGGCACTCACAGGAAGATGTGCTGTCCCCACTGTCACAGGCAGTTAACCCCAGACAGGTCTGGGTGCAAGGCCCATAGTTTGGCTGGTTTAGGGACCCAGGTTTTTGAAGGGACCTTGACATGGTACCTGGGCTTGTCCCATTTGGTCAGATGCGGTAACTAACCCTTTCATTTTTGCTTTTAATCTTAGCTGAGAGCTTGTAAGTGAGTGCTGGACTTTCTCTGTGTGTTGCATTTATTTGTTTTGTAATTTTCCCTATGGGCCTTGCACCCAGACCTGTCTGGTGTTAACTGCCTGTGACTCTGGGGACAACACAGCTTCCTGTGAGTGCCATTGAGCACCCAGGGCTGAGCATGGTGCAGGGTCATGGGATGTGTACCCAGTCCAGTCATATAGATAACATTGCGCTCACTCCTTTAGAGTTACGCATGAGGCAGCACTAACTGGCTAAACTGCAAGCTTGTAAAAATCCCTGAGATGAGGGGGCAGTTTGCAGAGACTTAGATACAAGGTAATCACAGAGGTAAAAAGTATATTAATATAACCATGTTGGTTATGCAAAACTGTGGAATGGGTAATACATGGATTATTTATCTTTTTAAAGAATAAGAATTATCAAGTAGACTGTCCCTTTAAACCTATAAATCTGTTCTTTTTTTTTTTTAAATAATTTTTTATTGAGGTTTTGCGATAAAGAATAACATACAATGATAGCCTTATAACAGTAAGGACAGGTATATCATTAAGTATTAAACATTGTCATATGTAAAAAAAATAAGAAAAGTCAAAAATGAAAAAGAGACATAACCATGTATGACAACAAATAGGCTCCTCAAACCTCCATTTTCTAAAAATAATAGCTTAATTGGTTGGCTAGTTGGGTGGCCACTTATGGGCCATTTAGTCACAAGAAACTGTAAAAAAACATATGGTAGCCAGATTGGCAGCCGCTTTTGGGCTTCGGAATAGCACTGCTTAAAATATAGGTTATTGGACTAAAGTATATAGTGAGGGGGAAGGGAAAAATTAACGGGCAATAGCCGTTCGTAGGGTAGGGGGGGCGGAGCCTTCCAAGCTGGTGTAGCGTTGTGGCACAGGACGTAAGTTAAGGTCATAATGTATATACATTGGAGTAAGTTTTAGGGGGGATGACTTTCTATTTGCATGACAGGGAGGGGAGAGACATAGCCCAATCCAGGAGTTAAAGGCAGTATATTACATGTCCTCCAAATGTAATGAGTATAAAGAACTGAGTATCTAATAGTATTACAGCAACAGTCTAATAGCAGTAGAATGCTGAGATTAATACTCTTTATAACATGCAATGACTACACTATTGCACTGTCAGAGGAAGCTAGGAGTGGGCCATGTAAGGTAAATGATCAGTAAAATGTACATATTATATTATCTCCCTTCAAGAAGTTGTCTACTATAGTGAGAGATGTCTTGAGCATATATATGTGAATGCACATCCCAAAATTGAAATATCCAGATCTACATGGATAGATCTGAAGCTTGTTAGTAATAGTTTAAACATTAACAGACAAACTCTCGCTAAATCCATAGCGCCATAGCGATGTGTAATATGAGCAAAATTGGAGCATATATTGTAATAGTATACCCTTTTTAGTAGAAAGCATCTTATATATAGAGAAGAAAAAGGTAATTGTAGCTAAAAATGCTAAAGATGAAGCAGATTAATTAAACTGTGATACATCTATGTATATAGCAGTAAATAGAATGTAATAGTAGTAACAACCTAAAAAATGTTAATTAGTATATGGGATGTAGGCCACCTGTGTTAAATATAAAGTAGCAGTAGTAAATATACAATAGTTATGCGGTTATAATGGAACATTTAACACAAGATATAAATGCATATGTTATGAACTTGTTGCCAGGTTACTTAAACTAGCTTAATTCTATACCATTGAAGCTTAAGTATTGCAAATGTTTATTAAATTATAAGTGGAGCCAAGTAAGAACATTATTAAAATCCACTGGAGCTACATATATGCTAGGAAGTATGTGAATTGCAGGAGGATTGCGTTGACTTGTAAAATGTCTGCGTCTGCTTGGGAGGAGACATATCACCATGAAGCTCATATAAGGTGACGGACATTACACAGGGAACGGTTCGGAACATAAAATTCCAAAAGGCAACCACTCTTTATATTACATAGGATTATGTTATATGCATCATAACCATGGTAATGCAAAACAAGAATATAATAACAAGTCATAAAAAGAAAGTGAGGGGGCGCCCTACTAATAGATAAGTGAAACAATTGGAGACACTAGGGAAAATATCTTTCCTAATGTGTCAGAGAAATATATATATATAAGATAAAATTAATGAGTGGATAAATGTGAGTGTGAAAATAAAACCAACAGTATGGTATCAAGTGGAGTGATAAAAATATATATAGGAGATACTAATGATCATAATGAGCAATATCATTAAATATCATATATTGAACCATATATACACATGTATATATCTAAAATAATAATACTAAATATATAGCTGATAATATAAAAAAATATATATATCATACAATAAACAGTGTTAAACAGTGTTAACCAATAACAATGTGATACAATTAATTGGTTAGCATATATCTTAATGCCTAAAAAATCAATCAAATATAAGGCAATAATAGTGATAAATAATGTAAAGTCTCTGGAGAAGAAGGAGGCAGCTATCTGTGATGATCCAGGCCAGGATCCAGGAGCAGCAATCTATGGAAAGAGAAAACAGAAGCGCCACATGGCCCAATATTGTTTGGTCCAGAACTTGTAGATCTTAGAGTAATGAGTAAACTCACATTTGGTAGAGCACCTCAATTAGTGCTAAATATGCAGTCTGGGGTCTATTCGGTCACCCAGAAGACCAACTTCCTGCACAGGAGCTGATGTCTGTGTGGACAGAAAGGAGACACAGGTGTCTATATGGCCTAGTATTGTTGGTACAAAGATACAGATACAAACACTGACATGAATGGTACTCACAATGGATAAAGCACCTCTTGTGATGTTATAGAAGCATGAAGGGATCAATTCAGTCACCCAACAGACATGAAGCCTGATGAAACAGCCATTGGCTGAGAAACGCGTTGCCTGTGATTTTATAATTTTTATTAAAGTCATTTTTAGCATTTGAACACTTGCTGTATTTTCCTTGGGATATTTCTTCCTTTTTATCTGAGGAAAATCACCTTCTGGTTCACTGTGGGATCCTCTGCACTACTGAATCCACTTGGATGCCTGGCTACAAGTCTGTTGGGTGACTGAATTGATCCCTTCATGCTTCTATAGCATCACAAGAGGTGCTTTATCCATTGTGAGTACCATTCCTCTCAGTGTTTGTATCTGTATCTTTGTACCAACAATACTAGGCCATATAGGCACCTTTGTCTCCTTTCTGTCCACACAGACATCAGCTCCTGTGCAGGAAGTTGGTCTTCTGGGTGACCGAATAGACCCCAGACTGCATATTTAGCACTAATTGAGATGCTCTACCAAATGTGAGTTTACTCATTACTCTAAGATCTACAAGTTCCATTGATATGGGAGTTTTCATTGTGTTGTCTAGCTTTACCCATAGGTATTTCTTCTTCGTTAACATTGTAAATTAAAGGGATATGAAGCCCAAATTTTGTCTTTCATGATAGAGAGCATACAATTTTTAAAAAAAAAACTTTCTAATTTTTTCTAATATCAATTTTTCTTTGTACTCTCAGTATCTTTTGTTGAATAGCAGGGCCATAAGCTCAGGATTCTGCCCATGTCTGGAGCACTATATGGCAGCAGTTTTGCAAGAATTTTATCCATTTTCAAGAGCCCTAGACGGCAGCGCTATTTCCTGCCATGCAGTGCTCAAGACACCTACCTAGGTATATCTTCAACAAAGAATACCATGAGAAAATAGCAAATTTGATAACAGCTAGAAAGCAGTTCGTTGATGTATGCCATATATAGCATTGTGCTCACTTCCGTGGAGTTATTTATGAGTCAGAACTAATTGGCTGCCATTTTAACAAGAGGGACTTTTCATTTTTCTTCTATTATAACATTTGTTTCATTCCCTTGGTATGCTTTGTTGAAGGAGCAGCAATGCACTACTGGTTTCTAACTGGATACATGGGTGAGCCAATGACAATCAGTATATATATGCAGCCACCAATCAGCAGCTAGAACCTAGGTTATTTGCTGCTCCCGACATTACCTAGATAAACCCAAACAGACACTCAGCACTTGTTTTTACATTGACCTGACAAGTAATGAAGTAGACTACAGTTCTGTCAAAAAAGGAGATTTACAATATATGGAGTTCTGATTATCTTTTTGTCAAGGAAGATGCCAACTAAATGATAACAACAGCATGCAGTGGCTGAAAGGAAACACCCTGAACTGCCTAAACAATAATTTAAAGGTTAAATGGTGGATCAGTGATTTCCGGAAAGGTCTCATTAGTCTCAAAGTCTGTAGAAAGATGTGAAAAATCTTTAGTAAGGTCAAAATGTCCTAAAAAGGAACAGACAATGGACACACACACAAACTCAAACACAAACTTGCACATACACCCAAGAAAACACAGACAGAGACAGTCTCAGAAAACACACAAAGACATACACACACAGAGACACCCACAGAAAACACACAAAGACATACACACACACAGAGACAACCACATAAAACACAGAAAAACATACATACACACAAACCCTCACTAAGACATCCACAGAAAACACACAAAGACATACACACACCCTCACAGAGACACAGACAGAAAACACACACCCTCACGGAGACATCCACAGAAAACACAGACATACATACATACATACATACACACACCCACCCTCACATAGGCATCCAGAGAAAATACACAAAGACATACATACGCACACCCTCAAAGAGACACCCATAGAAAAAGCACAAAGACATACGCGCACACCCTCACAGACATCCACAGAAAATGAACAAAGACATACACACCCACCCTTAGAGAGAGACCCACAGAAAAAAATACATACACACTCATAGAGACACAAACAAAAGCACAAAGACATAAACACAGACACCCACAGAAACACTCAAAGGAGGTAACATTTCTGCACATTGCATCCCCTAAATCAACAGTGTGTGACATGCATGATAAAAAAAATTGCAGAAATTAAGAGATCACTTTTTAATAATCATATTTGTAAATGTGCAAACAAAAATAATTCAGTGAATTCAAAATTGTACATTAATGATCTGGGTAGATGGCTAGATGAAGAAAAGTACTTTTAAAAGGTTGACATATGTTTGTTTGTTTTTCCCCAATATCCCCAACCAAGATCACCACTTCAAATATAGTGTACACATGTCAGCTGTACTTATGGATTTTGAAAATGCTGTACTCTCTATATGGTCTTGGTGGAACCATAAGCTGTGGTACTCATACCATTAGATCTGGTTAAATGCAGGATTTAGGCTTGTTTGTATGTGTTTCAAAATTAAGTCAGCTGTAGTGTAAACTGAACAGTTTTAAGTTAGCCTGTCTCATTTCAAACACTGAGCAATCTTAGTCTGAGAGTATAACATTTTATGCAGATGTAAAAACCTTAGATAAAATGCCTTATTGCATCTGGAAAGTCCTTGCATAAAAGGGCAGTAAACTGGAATGTAATATATATATATATATATATATATATATATATATATATATATATATATATATATATATATATATATATATATATATATATATATATATATATATATATATTAATTAAAAAAACGCATATCTGCCAAAAGGGCACCTACCATTTGTGTATTGAGGAGGAAAGATTTCTGCATGGCTTTAAATATAGAATTTCTACAGCATTGTCAAATAATCATAAATACACTGCTGCTAAAAAATGTGTTTTTATGGACCCCTGGCCCCACCATACAACTACTACCACACTGAATTTACAATCCTAAATTGCACAAAGAAATAAAAAACATTTACTAAGTAAGTCCTACCTCCTGTGCAATGCTGTCTGACTCAGGCACACACTGTACAAACAAAGTGTCCAGTCTGTCTCACACTGTGCATAGTGGTTTAGTGCACACTCAGAAATCCTCTCAAATGCTAATACTTTACTCCTTGTAATAACATTTCTTATTCTCAATTAGCTATAGTTCCCACTGGTGGCTGACAAAATTAAAAAATAAATATTTTTTTTTTTAGTTGTTCTTGCCTTATGGGGCCCCCCTGGCCCATTGGGCCTCTGACATGAGTCACCCCTGTCACCCCCTGATGGCAGCCCTGCAGAGCATATTTAAGTACACTCTTGAAGCAGCTATAGCTTTTACTAGAAGCAATTTTGCTAATATATATATTAATATATATATATATATATATATATATATATATATATATATATATATATATATATATATATATATACTGTATATATTACCAACATGCTTCTATTC